>NC_090751.1:94415642-94435642 GCF_036898095.1 Palaemon carinicauda | reverse complement strand
TTATGGTATTGTTTCGTTTATTAAATGAGTGTAATACGTTTTCTAGTGCCATGTTGTTTTGGTCTTTTGGTATTGTTTCTTATAACGAATGAGTGTAATGTGTTTTACAGTTCCTTCTAGTATCGATCTGTTACTGGTATTATTACGTTTATTAAATGAGTGTTATATGTTTTTTAGTGCTATCTTGTTTCGGTCTTTTTTGTATTGTTTCTTATAACGAATGAGTATAATGTGTTTTTCCTTGTCCATCTAGTTTCGTTCTTTATCTTCGCCAACTTCGTTGCAAATAATGTTTCGATAGGCGTGTATTTATTTATTTGTTCATTTATCTATTTATTTTTTTGTTAATTATTCATTTATGTTCGTTACCCACTGTTTGTATGTTAGTTTGTTTGTGATTCGAATACCTAAAAAACTATTGAACCAAATTTGGTCGGATGTTTAGCAATGATCTAATGACAATTTGGTTATATTTTTAGAGTTATTGGGTCAAAGTTCAAGGTTAATTTCTAAGACCTCTCTCTCTCTCTCTCTCTCTCTCTCTCTCTCTCTCTCTCTCTCTCTCTCACTAAAATATAATTTTGATAAATACCTGTTTACCTATTCATTGGAAGCATCACATTTTAGAAAGAATCTCACTCTCTCTCTCTCTCTCTCTCTCTCTCTCTCTCTCTCTCTCTTTGGAAGGAAGGAAGGAATAAGGGCATACTCTCTCTCTCTCTCTCTCTCTCTCTCTCTCTCTCTCTCTCACTAAAATATAATTTTGATAAATACCTGTTTACCTATTCATTGGAAGCATCACATTTTAGAAAGAATCTCTCTCTCTCTCTCTCTCTCTCTCTCTCTCTCTCTCTCTCTTTGGAAGAAAGGAAGGAATAAGGGCTTGCAGTCTCTCTCTCTCTCTCTCCTCTCTCTCTCTCTCTCTCTCTTTGGAAGAAAGGAAGGAATAAGGGCTTGCAGTCTCTCTCTCTCTCTCTCTCTCTCTCTCTCTCTCTCTCTCTCTCTCAGGCGTCTAAATGATTCTATGAAGATGAAAGCCGAACCCACAAAAAAGTACGTCCACCTAGTGTGTGTTTTCCTTAATGATATATCTAAGCCAGAAGCGTTAAGATAATGAGGGGTTCCAAAAACGAGGACCATCATTAAGCTGGAAGTTTGGTCTCAATGACCTTATCGGTATCAAATCAAATAAAAAAACAATGCGTCGTGAAAATCTATGATCACTTGATGAATTGGTTCCTTAAGTTATCTGCTTAAGTATACTAGAGATATATGGGTACATTATATCGTTTGTAAATGTACAACAACATAATCAACCACAACTACAATAAAAACAACATCAACCACGGTAAAAACAACAACAACAATAAAAACAACAACAACAATAACAAAACAAAAACATTAACAAAAACAACTGCAACAACAACTACAACAACAACAATAACAATAAAAACAATAAAAAACAGCTACAAGAACATAAATAAAAATAACAACAAAAACAGCTACAACAACAATAACAACAAAAACACCAAATATAACACCAACTACAACAAAAACAACTACAACAGCAACAACAGCAAGAACTACAACAGCAACAACAACAACAACAACAGCAACAACAACAACAACAACAACAACTACATCAAAAACTAGAACAGCAACAATAACTAACATTTGTCTCTCTCTCTCTCTCTCTCTCTCTCTCTCTCTCTCTCTCTCTCTCTTTCTCTCTCTTGGGACTCATCCCTCGATTTTTTTATTCTATCGTCACAGGACTTATTTCTGCAGCGGTGATCAATATTTCAGTTAGATATTATCCTTCCTGTGTCCAGCATAGGGAACATTGTGCTAACCCCGATTAAGCCTCTTTCATCCTTCGAGTTAAAATGTACAAAATAAAAACAATCGTGGAAATGGAGTTCCATAATATATTTTGCTGTACATGTCGTTTAAATTAAACTAAGTATTTTGTTAGTTTGGCTGTGCTACAAGTTTCTCTCTCTCTCTCTCTCTCTCTCCTCTCTCTCTCTCTCTCTCTCTCTAAAATATGCCGATTGCTTACCACATTGTTACTGAATCATTCTTTCTAAGTTAGCTAGGTGAGACTGACTCTCTCTCTCTCTCTCTCTCTCTCTCTCTCTCTCTCTCTCTCTCCGTTTTGTTTTGGTAAAAAACAGGTGAATTTTTAATGGCATAGTGATCAGCTAGTCTTTGAAAGGTAATTGTAAGAACTCCTCTCTCTCTCTCTCTCTCTCTCTCTCCTCTCTCTCTCTCTCTCTAAAATATGCCGATTGCTTACCACATTGTTACTGAATCATTCTTTCTAAGTTAGCTAGGTGAGACTGGACTCTCTCTCTCTCTCTCTCTCTCTCTCTCTCTCTCTCTCTCTCTCTCTCTCCGTGTTTTGTTTTGGTAAAAAACAGGTGAATTTCTAATGGCATAGTGATCAGCTAGTCTTTGAAAGGTAATTGTAAGAACTCCTCTCTCTCTCTCTCTCTCTCTCTCTCTCTCTCTCTCTCTCTCTCTCTCTCTCAAATCTGCTGATAGCTTACCGTATTATTATTCAATTTTTCTTTCCAAGTTAGACAGATCGAATAGACAATTTGTTTAGATTTAGGCAAATTGGTAGCATTATGTATATAAGGCACCTCCAACCTTGTCAATTACCTGTACATTTATAACATTTTCGTTCGATAAAATATTTGAGATTTTGATTATGAAATTCTTTTTAACGAATATGTTTATAGGTAAACGCTTATTCCCTCTTCTTTTTAGAGCACCATTTATAAGGTCGTGGGTAGTTGTAAACCTAAATTTTTCTTATTTAAAACTGTCGTTAGTAATTACTTATATCCTGATAACTAATTTCATATAATTGCCGCATAATATCTTTTATTATCACTGAATCATTAAAAAATAATTTAAGAGTTTATTGTTTAGGAGAAATATAGTGACATCAGCAATTTTATGTATAATCTCTCTGAGAAATTTTTTTGGTTAGTTAATCTTTTCCTCATGACCTAAGTCTAATATAATTTAGGTATATTGTTACTTTCGTTACTTCATTCATATCTCTTAAATATATTCCTGTATATGCTTAATATCCTAATATGTATCAAGCTATTTTTAGTGCATGGTGCAAATCATAAATGATGAACCCTGAAGATTATTTTCAACAAGGTTAGGGAATTTAGAATTTTCTATAATTTCTTCACTGTACCATCATAAAATCTAATTGCGTTTTATTAATAATGATATACCATTGCATAAGTTTTTCTTAATATAAAGTGAAGAATTTAAAATCTCCAAAAAATATTATAATGAATAGATATAGTCTTTTGGGGATGATGTTTTTAATTGTATTTCCTTTGAAGAAGCAGTATCGTACACCAATAATAATTACATTATAAAAATGATAACCAAAGTCGAATATTTCAAGAAAATGTATAAAATATTTCTAATAATAATTTCTGATATAATATACTTTGATATGACTTGCATAGAAAGCCTTTCCTTCTTGAAAACCATATCATATTTACTTTCTTTAAGCTGATAAAAGAATATAGTCATCTGTCATAATATTTCTCAGCATTCATGACGTACTTAAAATACCCCATAAAATTCAAATTATACAAAAGTTCAGTCGCCACTTTCCTCTTAGTAAGGGTAGCAGAGACACTTTAGCTATAGTAAGCAGCTCTTCTAGAGGGACACTCCAAAATTAAACCATTGTTCTCTAGTCTTGAGTAGAGCCATAGCCTCTGTACCATGGTTTTCCACTGTCTTGTGGTATAGTTCTCTTGCTTGAAGGTACAATCAGTCACTCCATTATATTTCCTTATCTAAGTTCCTCTTTTTTTTCAAGTTTTTATAGTTTATATAAGATATATCTATTTTAGTTATTGTCACTGCTCCTACTATGAGATTCAGGGCCTCTGTAACACGGTGTTTTGGACTTTGCTCCTTATCAAAGCATCGGATGTAGCTGAAAGTTGACATAGGCCTATGTATATTTTACAACCACACACAAATTTTGTCTGCATTATCAATAACCTAAACCCCAATAGTTTTAATTTTTATAGAGTAAAAATGATCTAGCCGACGCCATGGCCAGTGATAATGAGCCAAGAGTCGAAAATATTCATTACGTAAGCAATGTAAACACCTTTTGACAAAATTTTGTCCCGCCCATCCACCAGACACCCATTCACCTTGTTCCATCTGCTCTGAAACCCATAACAGTCAAGAATGGCAAACAGGATTTGGAATTGCCCCCGTGGTTGCAAAACTGCATTTGTCTTACGACTTGTAACTTTATATAGTCAAGAGAAAGCCCAGTTTCTAGTTCAAATCCAATGTTTATGGTCTGATTTGTATTTAGCGTAACATGATTATAATTCTTGTAATGCCATTCAGGCTTTGGAACATTTCCATTAACTATTCACTATGCCACCAGAGAGAGAGAGAGAGAGAGAGAGAGAGAGAGAGAGAGAGAGAGAGAGAGAGAGAGAGAGAGAGAGATTGTATGTAAACAGTCTTTATATAACTATTTTTGTTAAAATAAGAATTTAGTGCTAAACTCTCCATCAGACCAACGGATCATCCGATATATATTTTTTTTCTTCTTCTTAGGCCGTACGACCGTGTTGGCTATGTTTTGGGCATGACTGCATTTTGTAAATAAATCATGAATAGTTTTAGGAGTTTCATTTGTACATCTAATGAGAATTTATAGAAGTAAAGTGAACATAATTCATTTATCCTTTAAAATAATTACTACATGTAGCAAAACAAATAGTAGTAAAGATGATAATGCAATGAGGGAATGATACCTTACTTTATCTTTAGCTTCCACATCGGCAATAACATACCCAGTTGCAATAATTTGTCAGCTTAATGAAATAACCTATCATCTAATGTTAAACTTAATTTCTGAGGAGGCCATGGCTTATTTCACAGGGAAAAAAACATGACAAAGACTTTATGAATGGCGGAACGATACATAAATGTGGGTGGGGTATCGGTGCTAGCGTAGTAATACTACTGCAGCAGTAGTGCCGAAACAGCAGTATACATGAATTAAACGTTTAGGCCAACTGCTGAGATCCTTGAGGATCATTTAGCACTTCTTACAACTACTCGAGAAATGAGTTTTTATAGCCAGAATTCAAATTTTCTGATCCAACAATGCCCATGATAGCCTTCAGTGTTATCCTGAAATTCCTGAATTATAACGAGGCCAAAGTGGGTGGAGCCTCATGAAGTCATCATTCTGACGATAATTGTTGGTGAAGATTTAAAGCCAAAATACGGTACCGGCTATTTTTTTTTTTTAACAGTAAATAGGTAGATAGACAATACATAAAAATTGCTTGACATTGGATATAGCAGTTATCAAATCAAGCATGTCTACTACGTTTTTGAAAATTACCAACTATTCCCTACACCTTGTCAATCTTATTGTGACCTATAAAGTAGACTGTAATTTCTTAGGAAACTTATTTTGGGAGTTAGACTAATAATCGAAGTGTTTTTGTATTTATTAACATATTTTGTTGGTTTGTTCATTAACACAATTATCAGTGGAGAGGTTTCAGAGTTCATAAAGGTGTACTGCTTTGCTTTTATTTACCATTTTGTGTCATTGTTGCCAGAGGTATAGCCTTCGTTACGTATAGCCAATCATCGATCGAGAAAGAGGGAAGAAATGCCGTCATAAGTTACGTAACGAGTGCGTTCGAAACCTTTTCTCTGAGTAAGTTGGCCCGTCTTCAAAAAACGTCACTTTTACATTATAAGTACCAAATTTATTCAACCTACGTAATGCAGAATATAGTCAAAATTTACGTGTAGATATAATGTGCATTCTGAAGAAGCGTTATATTTGTGAAATTCATAGATAAAAAATTATTGCGAAAAACCGTGTTACAGAGGCCCTGAATCTCATAGTAGAAAGTTTTATTTTAATTGTTCATTGTTTCTTTTATAGTTTGTTTGTTTGTTTGTTTCCTTTTCCTCACTTGGCATTATAGCATCCTGGTTTTCTAACTTGGGTTGTGGCTTGGATTGTAGCAGTAATAATAATAATAATAATAATAATAATAATAATAATAATAATAATAATAATAATAATAATAATAATAATAATAATAATATATGATATTGATAATAACAGTAACAGTAATAATAATAATAATAATAATAATAATAATAATAATAATAATAATAATAATAATAATAATAATAATAATAAAAGAAGTCACAAAACCACTACATATCTCATAATGAAACAAATATGTAAAGTCCCCATTTTAATGGTCTCGTAAAACCCTTTCCAGTATTCAGCTCTCCTGAGAGAAAAACCTTGTGTAAATCATGATTATATTGCAAGTGGCACTCTCTCCTGTTTTTAGTTTATTTTAGCTTTTTTTATCAAGTCTCCTCCAGTATCGTGCTTTATGTTTTAACCTGAGAAATGTCTCTCTCTGGGGTAATGAATTGTTAGGCCCCGAGGCGTGACGAGCAGAAATGGCTAAAGCCAAGAGGACTGTACTCGTCATATATATTTTGCACGGTTTATTTAACCAGGGATTAAACATTTCGTTTTGTGGAAGGGAGGAGTATATGAATGTATGTATGTATGTATGTATGTATGTATGTATATATATATATATATATATATATATATATATATATATATATATATATATATATATATATATATATATATATATTGTGTGTGCATGTATGTATATAAAATTTACATATATACATACATACATATACCAAAGGCACTTCTCCCAATTTTGGGGGGTAGCCGACATCAACAAGAAATAAAACAAAAAAGGGGACCTCTACTCTCTACGTTCCTCCAGCCTAACCTGGGACTCAGCCGAGTTCAGCTGGTACTGCTAGGGTGCCACAGCCTAACCTCCCACATTTCCACCACAGATGAAGCTTCATACTGCTGAGTCCCCTACTGCTGCTACCTCCGCGGTCATCTAAGGCACCGGAGGAAGCAGCAGGGCCTACCGGAACTGCGTCACAATCGCTCGCCATTCATTCCTATTTCTAGCACGCTCTCTTGCCTCTCTCACATCTATCCTCCTATCACCCAGAGCTTTCTTCACACCATCCATCCACCCAAACCTTGGCCTTCCTCTTGTACTTCTCCCATCAACTCTTGCATTCATCACCTTCTTTAGCAGACAGCCATTTTCCATTCTCTCAACATGGCCAAACCACCTCAACACATTCATATCCACTCTAGCCGCTAACTCATTTCTTACACCCGTTCTTACCCTCACCACTTCGTTCCTAACCCTATCAACTCGAGATACACCAGCCATACTCCTCAGACACTTCATCTCAAACACATTCAATTTCTGTCTCTCCATCACTTTCATTCCCCACAACTCCGATCCATACATCACAGTTGGTACAATCACTTTCTCATATAGAACTCTCTTTACATTCATGCCCAACCCTCTATTTTTTACTACTCCCTTAACTGCCCCCAACACTTTGCAACCTTCATTGACTCTCTGACGTACATCTGCTTCCACTCCACCATTTGCTGTAACAACAGACCCCAAGTACTTAAACTGATCCACCTCCTCAAGTAACTCTCCATTCAACCTTGCACCACCTTCCCTTCTCGTACATCTCATAACCTTACTCTTACCCACATTAACTCTCAACTTCCTTCTCACACACCCTTCCAAATTCTGTCACTAGTCAGTCAAGCTTCTCTTCTGTGTCTGCTACCAGTACAGTATCATCCGCAAACAACAACTGATTTACCTCCCATTCATGATCATTCTCGCCTTCCAGTTTTAATCCTCGTCCAAGCACTCGAACATTCACCTCTCTCACCACTCCATCAACATACAAGTCAAACAACCACGGCGACATCACACATTCCTGTCTCAGCCCCACTCTCACCGGAAACCTATCGCTCACTTCATTTCCTATTCTAACACATGCTTTACTACCTTTGTAGAAACTTTTCACTGCTTGCAACAACCTTCCACCAACTCCATATAACCTCATCACATTCCACATTGCTTCCCTATCAACTCTATCATATGCTTTCTCCAGATCCATAAACGCAACATACACCTCCTTACCTTTTGCTAAATATTTCTCGCATATCTGCCTAACTGTAAAAATCTGATTCATACAACCCCTACCTCTTCTAAAACCACCCTGTACTTCCCAGATTGCATTCTCTGTTTTATCCTTAATCCTATTAATCAGTACTCTACCATACACTTTTCCAACTACACTCAACAAACTAATACCTCTTGAATTACAACACTCATGCACATCTCCCTTACCCTTATATAGTGGTACAATACATGCACAGACCCAATCTACTGGTACCATTGACAACACAAAACACACATTAAACAATCTCACCAACCATTCAAGTACAGTCACACCCCCTTCCTTCAACATCTCAGCTTTCACACCATCCATACCAGATGCTTTTCCTACTCTCGTTTCATCTAGTGCTCTCCTCACTTCCTCTATTGTAATCTCTCTCTCATTCTCATCTCCCATCACTGGCACCTCAACACCTGGAACAGCAATTATATCTGCCTCCCTTACATATATACATATACTTTATCTTTAGCTTCCACATCGGCAATAACATACCTAGTTGCAATAATTTGTCAGCTTAATGAAATAACCTATCATCTAATGTTAAACTTAATTTCTGAGGAGGCCATGGCTTATTTCACAGGGAAAAAACATGACAAAGACTTTATGAATGGCGGAACGATACATAAATGTGGGTGGGGTATCGGTGCTAGCGTAGTAATACTACTGCAGCAGTAGTGCCGAAACAGCAGTATACATGAATTAAACGTTTAGGCCAACTGCTGAGATCCTTGAGGATCATTTAGCACTTCTTACAACTACTCGAGAAATGAGTTTTTATAGCCAGAATTCAAATTTTCTGATCCAACAATGCCCATGATAGCCTTCAGTGTTATCCTGAAATTCCTGAATTATAACGAGGCCAAAGTGGGTGGAGCCTCATGAAGTCATCATTCTGACGATAATTGTTGGTGAAGATTTAAAGCCAAAATACGGTACCGGCTATTTTTTTTTTTTAACAGTAAATAGGTAGATAGATAGACAATACATAAAAATTGCTTGACATTGGATATAGCAGTTATCAAATCAAGCATGTCTACTACGTTTTTGAAAATTACCAACTATTCCCTACACCTTGTCAATCTTATTGTGACCTATAAAGTAGACTGTAATTTCTTAGGAAACTTACTTTGGGAGTTAGACTAATAATCGAAGTGTTTTTGTATTTATTAACATATTTTGTTGGTTTGTTCATTAACACAATTATCAGTGGAGAGGTTTCAGAGTTCATAAAGGTGTACTGCTTTGCTTTTATTTACCATTTTGTGTCATTGTTGCCAGAGGTATAGCCTTCGTTACGTATAGCCAATCATCGATCGAGAAAGAGGGAAGAAATGCCGTCATAAGTTACGTAACGAGTGCGTTCGAAACCTTTTCTCTGAGTAAGTTGGCCCGTCTTCAAAAAACGTCACTTTTACATTATAAGTACCAAATTTATTCAACCTACGTAATGCAGAATATAGTCAAAATTTATATGTTGATATAATGTGCATTCTGAAGAAGCGTTATATTTGTGAAATTCATAGATAAAAAATTATTGCGAAAAAACCGTGTTACAGAGGCCCTGAATCTCATAGTAGAAAGTTTTATTTTATTTGTTCATTGTTTCTTTTATAGTTTGTTTGTTTGTTTGTTTCCTTTTCCTCACTTGGCATTATAGCATCCTGGTTTTCTAACTTGGGTTGTGGCTTGGATTGTAGCAGTAATAATAATAATAATAATAATAATAATAATAATAATAATAATAATAATAATAATAATAATAATAATAATAATATATGATATTGATAATAACAGTAACAGTAATAGTAATAATAATAATAATAATAATAATGATAATAATAATAATAATAATAATAATAATAATAACAATAATAATAATAACAATAAAAGAAGTCACAAAACCACTACATATCTCATAATGAAACAAATATGTAAAGTCCCCATTTTAATGGTCTCGTAAAACCCTTTCCAGTATTCAGCTCTCCTGAGAGAAAAACCTTGTGTAAATCATGATTATATTGCAAGTGGCACTCTCTCCTGTTTTTAGTTTATTTTAGCTTTTTTTATCAAGTCTCCTCCAGTATCGTGCTTTATGTTTTAACCTGAGAAATGTCTCTCTCTGGGGTAATGAATTGTTAGGCCCCGAGGCGTGACGAGCAGAAATGGCTAAAGCCAAGAGGACTGTACTCGTCATATATATTTTGCACGGTTTATTTAACCAGGGATTAAACATTTCGTTTTGTGGAAGGGAGGAGTATATGAATGTATGTATGTATGTATGTATGTATATATATATATATATATATATATATATATATATATATATATATATATATATATATATATATATATATATATATATTGTGTGTGCATGTATGTATATAAAATTTACATATATACATACATACATATACCAAAGGCACTTCCCCCAATTTTGAGGGGTAGCCGACATCAACAAGAAATAAAACAAAAAAGGGGACCTCTACTCTCTACGTTCCTCCAGCCTAACCTGGGACTCAGCCGAGTTCAGCTGGTACTGCTAGGGTGCCACAGCCTAACCTCCCACATTTCCACCACAGATGAAGCTTCATACTGCTGAGTCCCCTACTGCTGCTACCTCCGCGGTCATCTAAGGCACCGGAGGAAGCAGCAGGGCCTACCGGAACTGCGTCACAATCGCTCGCCATTCATTCCTATTTCTAGCACGCTCTCTTGCCTCTCTCACATCTATCCTCCTATCACCCAGAGCTTTCTTCACACCATCCATCCACCCAAACCTTGGCCTTCCTCTTGTACTTCTCCCATCAACTCTTGCATTCATCACCTTCTTTAGCAGACAGCCATTTTCCATTCTCTCAACATGGCCAAACCACCTCAACACATTCATATCCACTCTAGCCGCTAACTCATTTCTTACACCCGTTCTTACCCTCACCACTTCGTTCCTAACCCTATCAACTCGAGATACACCAGCCATACTCCTCAGACACTTCATCTCAAACACATTCAATTTCTGTCTCTCCATCACTTTCATTCCCCACAACTCCGATCCATACATCACAGTTGGTACAATCACTTTCTCATATAGAACTCTCTTTACATTCATGCCCAACCCTCTATTTTTTACTACTCCCTTAACTGCCCCCAACACTTTGCAACCTTCATTGACTCTCTGACGTACATCTGCTTCCACTCCACCATTTGCTGTAACAACAGACCCCAAGTACTTAAACTGATCCACCTCCTCAAGTAACTCTCCATTCAACATGACATTCAACCTTGCACCACCTTCCCTTCTCGTACATCTCATAACCTTACTCTTACCCACATTAACTCTCAACTTCCTTCTCTCACACACCCTTCCAAATTCTGTCACTAGTCGGTCAAGCTTCTCTTCTGTGTCTGCTACCAGTACAGTATCATCCGCAAACAACAACTGATTTACCTCCCATTCATGATCATTCTCGCCTACCAGTTTTAATCCTCGTCCAAGCACTCGAGCATTCACCTCTCTCACCACTCCATCAACATACAAGTCAAACAACCACGGCGACATCACACATCCCTGTCTCAGCCCCACTCTCACCGGAAACCAATCGCTCACTTCATTTCCTATTCTAACACATGCTTTACTACCTTTGTAGAAACTTTTCACTGCTTGCAACAACCTTCCACCAACTCCATATAACCTCATCACATTCCACATTGCTTCCCTATCAACTCTATCATATGCTTTCTCCAGATCCATAAACGCAACATACACCTCCTTACCTTTTGCTAAATATTTCTCGCATATCTGCCTAACTGTAAAAATCTGATTCATACAACCCCTACCTCTTCTAAAACCACCCTGTACTTCCCAGATTGCTTTCTCTGTTTTATCCTTAATCCTATTAATCAGTACTCTACCATACACTTTTCCAACTACACTCAACAAACTAATACCTCTTGAATTACAACACTCATGCACATCTCCCTTACCCTTATATAGTGGTACAATACATGCACAGACCCAATCTACTGGTACCATTGATAACACAAAACACACATTAAACAATCTCACCAACCATTCAAGTACAGTCACACCCCCTTCCTTCAACATCTCAGCTTTCACACCATCCATACCAGATGCTTTTCCTACTCTCGTTTCATCTAGTGCTCTCCTCACTTCCTCTATTGTAATCTCTCTCTCATTCTCATCTCCCATCACTGGCACCTCAACACTTGGAACAGCAATTATATCTGCCTCCCTTACATATATACATGTACAAAATGTTTATATACACATACACACTCATATATATGTATATATATATATATATATATATACAATATATATATATATATATATATATATATATATATATATATATATATGTGTGTGTGTGTGTGTGTATATATATATATATATATACAATATATATACAATATATATATATATATATATATATATATATATATATATATATATATATATGTGTGTACATATATATATATATATATATATATATATATATATATATATATATATATATATATATATATATATATATATATATATATATATATATATATATATACATATATATACATAATACACACACACACACACACACATATATATATATATATATATATATATATATATATATATATATATATATATATATATATATATATATATATATATATATATATATACTGTATATATCTAATATATATGTAACTTACATCTATCTTTACCCATCTACATATGAATAATTTTAAACTATTTTACTTGAAAAAATTGAATGGCCAAGAATGAAACAAATTTTATTAATGAACATGATGCAAAGAGCACACGTAAGCGTTATCCTCACATATTCCCCTTTCCTAGAAGACCTCTCTTAACCTATTTACAAAAAAAAAAAAAGAAAAAAAAAGTAACAATAAGAATGCTACGTAACAAAAACAAAACGAGACAAGAACACCAAAGCAACATTTCCTGCAACATACAAGATGGTAATCGGATTAAAAGGGTCAGAGTCCTTTGAATGTTTGATAGCATTTGCATACTGGCAGTAGGAACCTTTTTCTCATTCCCGGAGAACGCCAGCGATTTTGAAGTAGTATAGGGCAGTAAATTCTCATAGCCATTAAGAAAAAAGTCTGCCTGGATGATGTGGTGAATTATGGTGGCTGATGTGGTAATGACCCTGAACGCTAGACTGGGGTTAGAGGCCTGCTCAAACTCGTTAGTTTCTTTGGTCGCTGTAGTCTCACGATCCTTTTTATTTAGATTTTAATGTTGTTACTATTATTAAAATATTTTATTTTTCCTTGTTTCCTGTCCTCACTTTTCTATTTTCCCTGTTGGAGACCCCTAGGCTTATAGCATACTACTTTTCCAACTAGGGTTGTAGCTTAGCAAGTAATAATAATGATGATAAGGATAGGGGGTTGGGGGAGCCTATAGGTCTATCTGCTGAGTCATCAGCAGTACATTGCCTGGTCCTAATTGGTCCTAGCTTGGGTGGAGAGAGTCTTAGTCGCTGATCATGAGTAAATATGGTTAGTCTCTAGGGCATTGTCCTGTTAGATAATGCAATATCACCGTCCCTTGCCTCTGCCATTCATGAGCAGCGTTTAAATCTTTAAACCTATCTTATCTTACGAGGTAAAATTTATAAGTATAATCCTTTATTATCAAAGACAGCATTATAAGTGTTGGTAATAGTTGTTACATTTATGAATGACAGATAAGTGACAAGACTCTACCAACCGTGTTTCACACAATTGTACATAATTCCTTTTGTATATATTATGCTTGTTTCTTCGCTCCTCCCTCGCACTAAAACGAACATGAAAATTCCTGTCTGGTTTTTCCTCTGTAATATTGTCTGTCTTGTGAACTTGTTATGTCCTGTTGCCTTGAGGTTTTGTATATAAGGAGAGTGTTCCACAATAATATAACTCAGTCGTTTCCAATCTGCCTTTGAGTTCACACCCTTACTCGGCGCCGTCACATTGGTGACCCCGGAAGTCGACTCGCTCCCACTGCCTTCCACCCCCAACTCCCCCGCCCCTCCATCGTTGGTACTATGATGGAGGCTGACTCTACTCGTATCAGGGGCGTGACTCACTCAACCACCAAAGCGGATTATGTTCTCGCGGCGATACCTGAGGACACCTTCCCAGAAATATCCGACTGGCTTTGTGAGCAAGGAGACACCCCAATAGCGTATGACGCCTTCAAATCATACCTTCTGCAGCAGTACTCGCCGTCGCCAGCTGCCCGTATAGCAAAGCTTTTTCAGCTCTCGCAAAAACCGTTGGGGGACCAAAGGGCTTCGCTTGCCCTCCGGGAAATGACCAGTATCGCTCGCCTTCAACCTGCCGCAGACGGCTCTCCTCGTGAGGTGAACCTACTCCGTGCCCTTTGGATACGTTGTTTACCTGAACCTGTGCGCGCTGCCATACCCGGTGTCGATAGTTTGGCCATAAAGGACTTAATGACCAAAGCCGACGCCCTTATGGACAGCCACTTCAAGACCTCCATCAACGCCTCCACCCCTGACGACGAGGATGCCTATTCAACGTCAACCGAAGCTGACATGAATGCCGTAGGACATACACGCCTACCCCGTGACGTGCCGAAGCGGCGACAAAGCCGCCCACCACCCACCAATCGCTCGCGCCCCAACGAACGACTTCTACAGCCACTTACTACCTCCCATCTGCCGCAGTTTTGCTACTACCACTTCAGATTCGGGGCAACCGCGAAGAAATGTGCCAAAGATTGTCAGTGGCCAAAAAACGTGTAAGTAGGCCATTGCTTGTGGCGGTGGCCTCCCATGTTTCTAATATTTTCTTTTTATAAGATGCAGGAACGGGCGTGCGATTTTTGGTAGACACGGGTGCTTGTCGTTCTCTTTTGCCAAGGAAACTCTTCAAGGCACAACGTAGTCTGTCTACATCTGCCGACGTCCGCTTGGTAGCTGCCAACGGATCTGCGATACCCACCTACGGTTATGAGAGCCTCACATTATCGTTCGGAAACGGTAAATTCAATTGGAAGTTTCTCGTTGCTGACGTCACAATGCCAATCTTCGGTGTGGATTTCCTCTTTCATTTCCAACTTCTGGTCGATGTCGCCCACCGACGATTGGTCAACGCAGACACGTACTTGTCGACACCTCATCATCCCGCCCCCTCTAACCTCGCTCTCCACATCAGCGCACCCACGGATGCCTACGCCCACCTCCTCACGTCGTACCCGGAAGTTTTCCGTCCAGAACTTCGCCAAACGCCCACGGTTCCTGCCAAGCACGGTATGAATCACCATATCAAGACGACGGGACCCCCAGTCTTCGCAAAATTTAGACGTCTGGCACCAGAACGATTGGCAGCCGCCGAACAGACGTTCGCCGAAATGGAGAAATTGGGCCTTTGCCAAAAGGCCTCCAGCCCATGGTCGTCACCCTTACACATCGTTCTGAAGAAAGACGGCTCCCTCCGTCTGTGCGGGGATTACAGGCGCCTGAACATGCACACAGAACCGGATCACTACCCCCTCCCAAACATTGCCGATGTAACCTCCTACCTGCACAAAGCGAAGGTTTTCTCTACGCTCGACCTCCTGAAGGGGTATTATCAGGTGCCTATGAACCCAGAAAACATCCCCAAGACCGCCATCACCACTCCGTTTGGCACATACACCTTCAGTTACTCCTATTTTGGCCTTCGTAATGCTGGGGCAACGTTTCAACGTCTCATGGATGACATCTTAGGGGACCTCCCTTTCTGTGTATGTTATGTGGACGACATACTTGTGTCCTCCTCCTCAAAAGAGGAACACCTCCATCACCTGCACATCGTGCTCAACCGCCTGCAACAAAACGGCCTTGTAGTCCGGTACGACAAGTGTACCTTGGCGCCAACGAAGTGTCGTTCTTAGGGCACCGTATCACTCCTGAAGGAGTCCATCCCCTCCCTGAGAAGGTAGCAGCCGTTCAGAATTTCCCCACGCCCTCGACCCTCAAAACTCTGCAGGAATTCTTGGGCATGATCAACTATTATCACCGTTTTCTGCCAGCCATTGCTGCCACTCTTGCTCCCCTCTACGCCTCCCTCAAGGGCAAGCCAAAGGACTTGAAGTGGGGTCCCCTTCAAGAAGCAGCCTTCTGCAATGCAAAGAAGGCCCTATCAACTGCTGCGGCTCTCACTTTTCCTATCCCACACGCCCCTCTCCTTCTCTCCACCGATGCCAGCGACGTCGCTATTGGTGCAGTACTCGAGCAGGTGGTCAAAGGCTTGCCCCGCCCATTGGCCTTCTTCAGCAGAAAACTGTCCAAGGCAGAATCGGGTTATTCTACCTTCGATCGAGAATTGCTGGCGGTGCACTTGGGTGTCCGTCATTTTTGCCATTTCTTAGAAGGTACGCCCTTCGTCATTCGCACAGACCACATGCCTCTGGTGCACGCCTTCACTCGACAGTCTGACGCCTGGTCCGCCCGTCAACGCCGACATCTCTCCGCCGTGGCTGAATACAATTGCACCTTCCAATACGTCCCTGGGAAAATGAATACCGTTGCCGATGCCCTGTCAAGAAACACGTTGGCTGCCGTTCAACTGGGATTGGATTACAACGCCCTGGCTGAAGCCCAATGACAGGATAAAGAGTATCAAGCGTGTAGGACACCCTGCACGTCCCTCCGTTGGGAGGATTTTCCCCTCGAAGACTCCAACACCAACCTCCCCTGTGACGTCAGTACTGGTAGACCGCGACCTTGGATTCCTGCTCCCATGCGCCGACAGGTGTTTGATTTCATCCACGGCCTTTCACATCCCTCGTGCCGTTCTACTGCACAGCTGCTGAAGGCAAAGTTCATTTGGCACAGCATTTCTAAGGATGCTAAGGATTGGGTCCGTGCCTGTACTTCTCACCAAACTTCCAAAGTACATCGACACACGGATTCAGGAGTGGGCACCTTTCCTCAACCTCAGCGTCGTTTCGCACACATTCACGTCGACGTTGTAGGCCCCCTACCCACATCACAACGACATCGTTACTTGTTTACCGTCATCGACCGCTCCACTCGTTGGCCTGAAGCCATTCCCATGGAAACTGCAACGTCCGCCTCATGTACATCTGCCTTACTCTCTGGATGGATTTCAAGATTCGGTATCCTTGAGCAATTACTTCTGACAGGGAACCACTTTCACCTCTCAATTATGGACGTCATTAGCGAATCTCCTGGGCATCACCCTACATCAGACAACGGCCTACAACCCCGCTGCCAATGGAATGGTTGAACGTTTTCATCACACCCTCAAAGCAGCTTTGATGTCCCGCTGCAAGGATTGCAACTGGTTTACTCAGCTTCCCTGGGTCCTCCTTGGACTCAGGACCACTCCTAAAGACGCCCTCGACGTCTCGGCAGCCGAAATGGTGTATGGCGACCCGTTGGTCGTCCCTGCTGAGTTTTTTCCTTCTACAACCTCCTCCGACGATCTCCAGCGCATACGTCATGTCGTGGGAAAATTTACTCCGTGCCGCCAGACTTACAAGCCCCCAGCGAAGCATCACATACCAACGGACTTACACTCTGCAACGCACGTCTTCCTGCGCAACGACACCAGCAAGCCACCACTAACGCCCCCTTACACGGGCCCTTTCCTTGTGATCCGACGCAGTCCGGAAGCATTCCTCCTAAACATTCGGGGCAAAGAAGACTGGGTCTCCATTGATCGTCTAAAACCTGCTTATCTTCTGCCAGATGACCCGCCTACAGTTCGCCTCTCTAGATCAGGGCGCCCTATTTAACGTGTACAGTATGTCATTTTTAGGGGGGGGGGAGCCATGTACCAACCGTGTTTCACACAATTGTACATAATTCCTTTTGTATATATTATGCTTGTATCTTCGCTCCTCCCTCGCACTAAAACGAACATGAAAATTCCTGTCTGGTTTTTCCTCTGTAATATTGTCTGTCTTGTGAACTTGTTATGTCCTGTTGCCTTGAGGTTTTGTATATAAGGAGAGTGTTCCACAATAATATAACTCAGTCATTTCCAATCTGCCTTTGAGTTCACACTCTTACTCGGCGCCGTCACAGGACAATGCATTGACACCAGATAATGTACATAGTCTGACCATGAATAGCAGAAGTAAGGGACACTGAAAATTCCCTAAAGACTGACCATGTATACATATGATCAGCGCCCAAATACCCTCTCCATCAACCTAGGTCCAGGGAGGACAAGGCAATAGCTGCTGATGACTCAACAGATAGATCTAAAGGCTCCCCCAAATTCCATCTTAGCTCACAGGGACGTTTCCAATCATCATCATCATCATCATCATCATCATCTCCTCCTACGCCTATTGACGCAAAGGGCCTCGATTTGATTTCACCAGTCGTCTCTATCTTGAACTTTTCATTGAATCTTTCGCCATTCATCATCTCCTACTTTGTGCTTCATAGTCCTCAGTCATGTAGGCCTGGGTCTTCCAGCTCTTCTAGTGCCTTTTGGGGCCTAACTGAACGTTTGGTAAACTAATAGCCTACCACAATCTCTTTTGTGGTTGTAGTTGTGATTTTTGGTGAGTATAAGAGTCTGTTCATCTCTCTACCACACCCTGCTTGGTCAAACATCCATTTAATCAGTCTAGCAAATGTATAATTATAGCTTAGTAAACAAAAACGCTTTTTAAATGCTTTAAGGTCACTCATGAATGGCAGAGGTAAGGGACAGTGACAATGCCCTAGAGACTTACCATTTATACAAATGATCAGTGCCCAAGACCTCTCTTTATCAAGCTAGGACCAGATAGTGCCAGGCAATGGCTGATGATGACTCATCGGGTAGACGTAAGGGCTAAACAACACAATCTTCTCCATCCATAGCTCACAGGGATGTTTCCTAATAGTTAACCACAACTATTGTTGTTTTAGTTGTTGTTTTTTTTTTTTTTTTTTGTAATATATAAGGGTCATTTTCCTTCGCTACAACGCCCTGACTCATCAAACATTCATTTTTTTCCACGGTATGGGACAACTATAAGGTGTTATTATAGCTTCTACAATAGTTTAAACCTACTTTTTTTCTTATATGTAGACACATAAAGAAGTCTATATTCAGTCTAGCACTGGTAAAGTCATATTACATCAAACAAAAACAGTTACGTTTAATTAAATATTGCTTGTTACATAAACATTCTTCATTTCATTGCATGATCTCACGAAAACAGTATGTTTTCTTATCACGTCTTGAATAAATACTGACATCAGCTATTGTGAAACTTCCTTTTGCATAAAATATTTTGTTCTGTATTTTAGACAACTCCCTTTGATCTCTAAACACTAAATCCATTCCAAGTATTTCCTATATTCATTAACTATATTCATTTATAACATATATACATCACAGTATATTTGCATAAATAATGTTTTATTTTGCATATACTGTATTTAAAATTTAAATTTTTACTATTTATCTAAATATGTTTTTAAATCAAAAATATATCTAGTCGTGAATACATTTTTGAATAGAAGTTTTAAATCAATTGAAATTTTTACTATTTATCTAAATATGTTTTTGATGAAAAAATATATGTGGTCGTGGATACTTTTTTCATAGAAGTTTTACACCAATTGAAATTTTCATGTCTCTTCGATATTTCTAATATTTATAACTATGATATCTTCAATATCTGAATTTATTGCTTAATCTTTTTTATAAATTGTTTATTCTCTTAGTCATAATATTTAATAGAATGTCTATACAGTACAACTTTTTATGCATAATTCATTTATTTGTAAATTTTACCATAATACTCACATCTATAC
>NC_090751.1:94403142-94405642 GCF_036898095.1 Palaemon carinicauda | reverse complement strand
TGCTGCAAATATTGAAGAAGTGTAATACAATTCTGGAAAGGAGGTGGAAAGGGTGATTGCTGCAAATATTAAAGAAGTGTAATACAATTTGGGAAAGAAGGTGGAAAGGGTGATTGCTGCAAATATTAAAGAAGTGTAATACAAATTAGGATAGGAGGTAGGATGATTGTTGGAAATATTAAAAGAGTGTAATACAAATTAGGAAAGGAAGTAGATGATTGTTGCAAATATTAAAGGTGTGTTATACAAATTAGGAAAGGAAGTAGATGATTGTTGCAAATATTAAAAGTGTGTAATACAAATTAGGAAAGGAAGTAGACGATTGTTGCAAATATTAAAAGAGTGTAATACAAATTAGGAAAGATAGAAAGGATGATTGTTGCAAATATTAAAAAAGTGTAATAAAATTTAGGAAAGAAGAAGGTAGGATGGTTGTTGGAAATCTTTGAAATATCTGATACAAATCAGAAACGAAAAGGGTCAAAATGATTATTGCAAATATTAAAGAGAAAGTTATAATACACATTAGGAAAGAAGAAGACCAAGATGTAGTAATGTTTTTAGCTATAGAATATTATATCAAGCATTAAGAAGTATCAGCTTGACATCATATATTACTTTTCAATATTGTAAATGAGGCCAGACAATTATTTTTCTTAATAGGCATCAAACAAAAGACAGGTAACAGTTAATCACGTTGAATATTTGATATGTGACATATATTTACTAACACAACACTAGCTAGTAATTCCAAGTTAAGAGTAGCTTTTGATAAGTCTGATGTCAGTAATGTTTCTAGAATTTCCATCTCTAGTCTTAAAACGTTATCTGCACTCGCCCATCCAGATGACGCTGTGTATGGCATCAGCGTAAGTGCTATTTTCTGTTGCCTGTTACACCTGTCGGGGTTTTAATCTCTCTCTCTCTCTCTCTCTCTCTCTCTCTCTCTCTCTCTCTCTCTCTCTCTTTGGTTATTATTTACTTTGTCATTTTAATCTCTATGTATATTGTAAAAGATCTGATTCATAATCAGAGCCATCGGCTTTGTTTGTTTGTTATTTGAGCAATGTTTTTTTCTCAGACCAAACTAAAATAAACTTTAGTTTTAGACTCTGTTATTTACTATTTGTCTTGACATTTGGCTTTGCATTTTGCTAATCTTTTTGTGTTTTACTTTCTTTCAGCACAACTCTATTTACTTTGTTGTCTAAGCCAAAAGATTAAATCTTTTTTGCATTTTCATGATTTATAAGAATATCATAATATTCTACTTTTTTATTTCTATTTGAAATTAGAGATAAAAATTACCTTTTTATATCTGTTGGCTGGAATGTACCATCGCGTGTTAATATATACTGTGCAGTGATTTCTTGGATAACTAAATTCGTTTGCCCCCAAGAAAAGCATAACATTCAAGGAGTAACGGGGATAATCCTGTATTCTGCGTGAGGGAAATCATACTGATTCATAGTTGAACATTCAACAGCAATTTGGTTTGGAGCTGGGGTCTCCTTTGGAGCTGGGGTCTTCTTTGGAGCTGGGGTCTCATTTGGAGCCCGGGTCTCATTTAGAGACAGGGTCTCTTTTTGGAGCTGGGGTCTCTTTTGGAGCTGAGGTCTCTTTTGGAGCCGGGGTCCCTTTTGGCGCGCCGCGTCTCTTATAGAGCCGAGGTCTGTTTTGGAGATGAGGTCTGTTTTGGAGCTGAGGTCTGTTTTGGAGCTGAGGTCTGTTTTGGAGCTGGGGTCTCTTTCGGAGCTGGGGTCTCTTCTGGAGCCGAGGTCTCTTTTGGAGCCAGGGTCCCCTTCTGGAGCCGGGGTCCCTTTTAGAGCTGAGATGTCTTTTCTAGCCGAGGTCTCTTTTGGAGTTGAGGTCTCTTTTGGAGCTGAGGTCTCTTTTGGAGCCGGGGTCTCTTTAGGATCCGGGGTCTCTTATGGAGCCCGGGGGTCTCTTTTGGAGCTGAGGTCTCTTTTGGAGCCGGGGGTCCCTTTTGGCGCCGCGGTCCCATATAGAGCCGAGGTCTGTTTTGGAGCTGAGGTCTGTTCTGGAGCTTAGGTCTGTTTTGGAGCTGGTGTCTCTTTAGGAGCTGGGGGTCTCTTCTGGAGCCGAGGTCTCTTTGGAGCCAGGGGTCCCTTCTGGAGCCCGGGGTCCCTTTTGGAGCCGCGGTCCCTTCTAGAGCTGTGGTGTCTTTTCTAGCCGAGGTCTCTTTTGGAGTTGAGGTCTCTTTTGGCAGCTGAGGTCTCTTATGGAGCCCGGGGTCTCTTTTGGAGCTGAGGTCTCTTTTGGAGCCGGGGCCCCTTTTTGGCGCCGCGGTCCCATATAGAGCCGAGGTCTGTTTTGGTGAGCTGAGGTCTCTTTTGGAGCTGAGGTCTGTTTTGAAGCTTAGGTCTGTTTTGGAGCTGGTGTCTCTTTAGGAGCTGGGGTCTCTTCTGGAGCCGAGGTCTCTTTGAAGCCAGGGTCCCTTCTGGAGCCCGCGGTCCCTTCTAGAGCTGAGGTGTCTTTT
>NC_090751.1:94375642-94385642 GCF_036898095.1 Palaemon carinicauda | reverse complement strand
ATATACATATACATATACAGTATATATACTGTATATATATATATATATATATATATATATATATATATATATATATATATATATATATATATATATTATATATATATATATATATATATATATATATATATATATATATATATATATATGTATATATATACACATATATATATATATATATATATATATATATATATATATATATATATATATATATATATTATATATATATAGTATATATATATATATATATATATATATATATATATATATATATATATATATATATATACCTACATACATTTATATATATACATATATTTATATATATATATATATATATATATATATATATATATATATATATATATATATATATATTTATATATATATGAATATATATACTATATATATATATATATATATATATATATATATATATATATATATGTAATAAAACTAACCTCAAATAAAGCTTATATACAAAACATCTTAATCTCCAAGAACCTTGCATCCAAAACATACATACAGACATACATACATACATTATAAACCTTGGTAAAACTATTTCCTTATTCGTATGTATAATGACGAGCATTATATAATGAGGGCAGGTTGGGATCTTACAGGGTAAATGAGAGATATGAACGCTGATGAAGCTAGAGTGTATGCAAGGAAAAAAAAGAGAGATTAATTAGTATTTCCTTAATACAGAGGCAACTCGCAGAGCTCACCTTAGAGGTTGAATGAAATTGGTCTTTGTGGAACACCATGGTGTATTCCTGGGTTGAATTTCATAATGTTTCTTGTGGTTAAACTCATTATGTAAAGATAAAACTAATATTAACACATACACAATTGTGCGCACTTATATATATATATATATATATATATATATATATATATATATATATATATATATATATATATATATATATATATATATATATATATATGCATTATATATAGGTTTGCTTATATATGTATATATATATGTATATATATATATATATATATATATATATATATATATATATATATATATATATATATATATATATATATATATATATATATATATGTGTGTGTGTGTGTGTATGTATATATACATATATATACATATATGTATATATGTATATAAATATATATACTGTATATATACACACATATATGCATACATATATATGCATATATATATATATATATATATATATATATATATATATATATATATATATGTGTGTGTGTGTGTGTGTGTGTGTGTGTGTGTGTGTGTGTGTGTGGATATTATTACAGGTAGATTAGATTTATATACAGTATATTATAAATACTAAGTCCTGTCGGGAAATTTTATATTTTAAAATATCAACTTATAATGCTGATATCAAGTCATTGTAATAATAAATAAACGAACATGTTGTAGTCTAAACAAGAGTTTATGGTATTTTCTCGAAATTAATGACTTCACCAATTGTACTTTAAACTCGCCAGTTTGATCTACTTTTGTAAACTTTTTTATCTTTTCAACTTTCTGGATTTTTGAAGGAACTTCTCTGAGTAGGGTATATAAAGGACCCCGGGCATATTACACAAGAGACTTGCTTATACCATCAGTGTGTTAACATCTCTGTATTGCTGTGGATATATTTGACGGTTGTTGTGATTTTGAATTTTGGTGTTAATACAAGATCGATGGTGATTATACAAAATACAACTCTTAAATCTTGGAAAAAGGGGATAGTTGAACTCTGTTGCTGATTATCATCATGGACATCATGATCTACGTTCTGGAAACACTTTTAGATACCATCGATGGATTTTGTCATCATCTCTATATCATCTAAGCTCCAAGTGACAAACACTGACACTCAGGTCAGTGGTATTATGTAAAACTGATTGAATTATTAATAGGTTTATGAATATTTTGTTAAATCTCCTAAGATATGTAAATATATTTTTATTTACTTTGGAATATAAGTTTTGCTAAGCCGGGGCTCGCTTAGCTAGAGATTTTACGTTATTAATAGGTTTATGAATATTTTGTTAAATCTTCTAAAAAGTGTAAATATATTTTTATTAACTTTTGAATAGTTTATGCTAAGCCGGGGCTCGCTTAGCTAGACATTTGATATTGTCACTGCTCCGCTGTTTTTTTCAGCACTGTACATGGACTAGTCTTTTAGCATTACTTTGATTATGTAATTACTCTTAGTTCACATGTGTTTTTGATCGATCTTGGCAATTTTATCTAATTAGCCTCTTAGTTCATATTGGTTTTCCTCGACCTTGGTTCGCTTCGCTCGCGATTTAACATGATTCCACTACTCCTATGTCCTGAGAGGTGGTACATGGATGTTCTGTGCTTGCCAGCTGCAATTGCTAGTGTTTTAGCCTTTTATTTATCTAATTACTTAGTTCATATTGGTTTTTAATTTTTTCCTTTAATTATAATAAATGTTTAATAATCATATTTCATAATAATCGTTGTTGGTTGATAAAAATAGATGAGAATGGGTGGTAGATATTATACTATAGTAACAACGTATTTATGTTTACCTTCTATTTATTCATTTGTTGTTACTATTTTATTACTTATAATTAATTAGAATTCTTTACTGAGACTTTCTATAATCTAAGTTTTGATCTAGCTGACTGCAGCATATGCAGATATTTATATGGAAATATGTGCATGTGGATATAAATGCATTTACTTATATTACGCCATACTCAAACTTATAAGTATGAACTTCATGGTTCTATGGGGCCTTATAAAATCTAGGAAAATGTGTCAACTAATATAATTTGGGAAAGAAATAGTGTCAAATCTATATTTCTATACTACATTAAGGATATAATAATACATGTTTGAAACTACTTACTTATTTGGGTACTTATTTGGGTGCTTAGTTACTTGGTTACTTACTTATTTGGGTACTTACTTATTTGCGTACTTATGTGGGTAGTTACTTATTTGGGTACTTACTTATTTTGGGTACCTACTTACTTGGGTACTCATTTGGGTACTTAATTATTTGGATTCCTTACTTGGGTACTTATTCGGGTACTTAATTAATTGGGAGCTTTACTTGGGTACTTACTTACTTGGGTACTTATTTATTTGGGTACTTACTTATTTAGGCACTTGCTTACCATGGTACTTATCTAGGTACTTGATTACCTGAGTACTTACTTGGGTAACTTAGTTACCTGTCATTTGACGTTTCTTAAAAACTCCTAAAACACACACAAAACTGAAACTTCAGTTTTTGAACAAGTTGAAACTCCAGATAACACCGGTTTTGCAAGAGTTGAAACTCTAAATCTCCAAAAAATATTAGCATTCTAAAGAGAACCAATTTTACTCATAACTGATATCTCAAATATGCACAGATCTCTGTTAAATCCTTTCTGAAGTGTTCCGACCGACGTTCCCCCTTTTAAGCGACAAGTTTTAACAAAGAGAATTGATTTGGATATTCCTGGTCCAATGAACTTGACCGTTGCCGGGTGATGAAAGCTATATTCAATTTTACCGAGCAAATTTTTTATACTTTGTTTTCTGTTTATCACTGTTTATTTCCCTTAGTTTCTGTTTATCTAAACTGTGTATGTAAGTACACACACACACACACACACACACACATATATATATATATATATATATATATATATATATATATATATATATATATATATATATATATATATATATAAAATTTTAAAATATGCATGTGCGTTATCTATCTATCTATCTATCTATCTATCTCTATCTATCTATCTAATATATATATATATATATATATATATATATATATATATATATATATATATATATATATATATATATATATATATATATATATATATATATATATATATATAAAATTTTAAAATATGCATGTGCGTTATCTATCTATCTCTATCTATCTATCTATCTATCTATCTAATATATATATATATATATATATATATATATATATATATATATATATATATATATATATATATATATATATATATATATATATATATATATATATATATATATATATATATATATATATATATATATAATATGTATATGTATATATAAAATTGTAAAATATGTATGTGTTTGTGTATGTATGTATATGTATGTTTCTGTGTATGCGTATATATATATATATATATATATATATATATATATATATATATATATATATATATATATATATATATATATATATATATATACATAGTCACACACACACTTATATATATATATATATATATATATATATATATATATATATATATATATATATATATATATATATATATAATATCTATATATATAATATCTATATATATAATATATATATAATTTGTAGGGATAGTTAGATGGATAGAAAATTTTACTAATTTTTCGAAATCAAAATTATCATTAAAAATGAAATTTTTCATAATTGATATTTCCAGGTATAACTTTTTTCTTCCTTTTATACTAAATTCACCATTCTACTGATAATTTGAAACATCTTTATAATACCTACCAAAATAATTTTTCAATATACTTAGCAAAAACAGAAATAAATCCCATATATAATTTCCATTTTGCCATTCCTTTATCCTAACGATTCAGCATTATCTCTCTCCCTACATCTTTTCCTGATCTTATTTGTTTCCTTCCATCCCCAAGAATATCGCTTCCTTTAATGAGCACACGCCTCATGAACCCCGGGGTAATGACCCATTCCTCGGACGCAGAATCTCATGAAATCACAGAAAAGATTAATTCTTATTTCCCTCTGCTAACACGTCTCTTTTATGACGTTGGTTATGGAGATATTTGCGTTAGATGGAATTCTGATTAGTTTGGTTAGGATTTTTTTTTTGGGGGGGATGGGTTTGAAGGAGAAATGTGTAATTTAATGGTCTTTACATTGAGCAGAATAATGATGGTGATGATAATGATTATATTTAATAATGATATTGATTATAATTAATAATGATAATAATAATAATAATAATAATAATAATAATAATAATAATAATAATAATAATAATGTCTATATTGATTATAATGATTGTGATGATGATGATGATAATGATAGTAGTAATAATAGTGATAATAGTAATATAATAACAGTAATAATGGTAATAGTAATAATAGTAATAATAATAGTAATAATAGGGGTGTGTTATTATTTTTATTATTGTTATTATTATTTTACTGTTATCATTTTCTTGTTGTTGTTGTTCCATCTCGATCAAAAAGATTCATGTAAAAGAATATATATCAATGCTTCAGTATACTACATTAGAGTAGATCATTTATACAGTAAGTTTTATCTCTTATCAATACTTATGTAGTTCAGACTCCCTAAAGATGTAGGATGACTTTCTGTTGGAAAGAAAAAGGACAATCAGAGATTTAGAATGTTCAATTTCAAGGGGATTTAAACTTCAAAAGTTAGACTTTCGCGAATTTTTTGGATTGGAAGCTTCAACTAAGTTTGCTTATGATTTACAAGAAAATTTTCATTGTCTTAGACTCATAAGGAAAATATATTATCCGGATAATATATAGGCAAAATAAGGATTATATATCTTTTGAAATATTGTGTATATACATACATACATACATACATACATACATATATATATATATATATATATATATATATATATATATATATATATATATATATATATATATATATATATATATACGTACATATATACACACAAACACACACACACACACACACACACATATATATATATATATATATATATATATATATATATATATATATATATATATATATATATATACATATATGTATGTATGTGTATATATGTGTATATGTGTATATATGTGTATTTTTATGTATATTATGAAGTGCCAGTTATGTAATAACTGAAGAGATAACTGCAACTAACTTATTTCGATGGAGCATGAGCTTATATACAGACCATCCCAAGTAAGAAGGGCATAAAAATTAAAACTCAATGATTCAAGAACATACAGGCTTAAACAGGATAACAGTGCAAGGGGAGAACAATAATGATAATATAATAAGAAAAAAAAAAGTATTGTTAATGTACGAGGATGTGAGATACACGTGCATTACATGGTTCCTCCATAAAAAGACATGCATATGAATTAGAGCCCCCGGTTCTGCAGAGGCCCGCTGTAGGTGGGTCACCTTTCAAGTTTGAAGGCGATCAATGGAGTCTCAGTCTGCATTACCACGAACGTTTAGTATGAACGACTACATTGTTAGACGGATCACGGAAAAAAGGACAGTGTAAGGAGGTGTAGGAGTTGACTAGCTGGTGTCGTTGCACAGAAAAACTTATGATAATTTGTGTAAATCTGTTGGTATGTGTTGCTTTGCAGGGGCTTGCAAGTCTGGCGCCATGGAGTAAATTTTCCCATAAGATGATGTAGGCGCTAGAGATTGTCGGAGGTGGTTGTTGACGGAAAAAACGCCAAACATCATTTCAGCTGCCAAGACATGAAGCGTGTCCTTAGGATTGGTGCTTAGTTCCAGGAGGACCCAGGGAAGCTGAGTAAACCAGTTGGAGTCCTTGCACAAGCACATCAAAGCTGCTTTAAGAGTCCAATGAAAACGGTCAATCATTCCTTTGGCAGCTGGGTTGTATGCGGTCGTCAGATGCAGGGTGATTCCCAGGAGATTCACTAATGATGTCAATGGAGAGGTAAATTTAGTACCACTTTCAGAAGTCTTATGTTCAGGGATACCAATTCCTGAGAGTACAGCAGATGTACACAAGGCTGACGTGACAGTTTCCATGGAATGGCTAAAGTACAACGAGCATTGGTCAATGACAGTAAATGAGTAACGATGCCCCAGTGATGAGGGTAGGCAACCTACAACATCGACATGAATGTGGGCCAAACGCCGCCGAGGTTGAAGAAGGGTGCCCACTCCTGAATCGGTGTGTTGGTGTACTTTAAGAGTTTTGGCATGAAGTACAGACAGACCTAATCCTTAGCTTCTTTAGTTATGTCATGTCAAATGAATTTTGTCTTCAATAGCTGTACAGTAGAACAGATCGAGGGATGTGAAAGGCCATGAGTGAAGTCAAACGCCTATCGGCGCGTGGGAGTAGATATCCACAATTCATGTCTACCAGTACTTATGTCACAGAAGAGGGTGGAATTGGTAAATGGTAGCCAATGTGTTTCTTGACTGCGCATCGTCAACGGGATTAATTTTCCCAGGGACATGTTGGAGGGGTACAATTTTATTTAGCCATGGCAGATGGAAGGTGGTATTGATGGGCAGACCAAGCGCCGTACTGTTGAGTGAAGGCGTTCACTAGAGGCATGTGGTCTGTCCGAATGATTAACTCTGTACCTTCCAAGAAGTGGTAAATGTATTGAACACCAAGTGTACCGCAAGCAATTTGCTGTAGAAGGTAGTAGTTGGATTCCACCTTGGACGGTTTCCTACTGAAGCAAGCCAATGAGTGGGGCGAGCCGTTGATCACCTGCTCGAGTACTGCCCAAATAGTGACGTCTCTGGCATCAGTGGAGAGGAGAGGTGCAAGTAGCACAAGAAAGTGAGAGCAGCAGTGGTTGATAGGGCATTCTTTTGCGTTGCAGAAGGCTGCTTCTTCAAGGGGACCCCAGTTCAGGTCTTTTGGCTTGCCCTTGAGGGAGGAGCAGTGGGAGATAAGAGTGACAGCAATGACAAGAAGGAAACGGTGATAATAGTTGATCATGCCCAAAGAATTCTTGCAGTGCTTTGACGGTCGAGGGGCGTGGGGAAGTTTTGATCGGCAGCTATCTTCTCAGGGTTGTGGTTGAATCCTTCAGTAGTGATGCAGAACCGCGCTTTGACGGTCGAGGGGTGTGGGGAAGTTCTGATCCACAGGTATCTTCTCAGGGTTGTGGTTGAATCCTTCAGTAGTGATGCAGAACCGCAAGTACAATACTTCATTGGCTCCAAAGGTCATACCGGAATACAAGGCCATTCTGTTGTAGGCAGTCGGGCGCAAAGCGTAGATGGCGGAGGTGTTCCTCTTTGGGGAAAGAGACCAGAAGTTTGTAGTCCACGTAACATACACAGAAGTGGAGGTCCCCTACGATGCCATCCATGAGACTTTAAAAATTGGCCCCAGCATTACAAAGACCAAAACAGAAGTAATTGAAGGTTTATGTACAGAAAGGGGTGGTGATGATGGTCTTGATGTCTTCTGGGTTCATGGGCACCTGACAAAGCCCCTTTAGGAGGTCGAGCGTGGAGAAATCTTTGCTCTCTGCAAGTAGGTGAGCACGTCTGCAATGTTTGGGAGTGGGTGAGGATCTGGTTCTGTCAGAATGTTCAGGCACCTGTAATCCCCACACAGATGCAGAGCCATCTTTCTTCTTGACGATGTGTTAGTGTGGCGACCATGGGCTTGAGGCCTTTTGACAAAGGCCCATTTCTTCCTTTTAGGCAAACGTTTATTTAGTGGTTGCCAAAATGATCCAGTGCCAGAAGTCTGAATCTGGCAAACACTGCAGGCCCCGTTTTCTTGATATGGTGATCAGTATTATGTTTTGCGGGAACCATGTGTGTTTGACGAAGTTCTGGACAGAAAACTTCCTGGTACGACGTGAGGAGGTGGGCGTACGCCTCCTTGGGTGCAAGAGGTGTCTAGACGTACGTATCGGAGTTTACTAACCGACGGTGAGTGACATCAACCAGGAGTTGGAAATGTGAAAGTAAGTCTGCACCTAGGATTGGCAATGTGATTTCGGGCCCAAAAAACTTCCAATTTAGCGCTTTTAAACTGTGAGGTTTCATAACTGTGGGTCGGTATTGCAGATTTGTTGACAGCTACAAGGGGGATATCAGCAGATTTAGATAGACAACAGCGTGGTGCTGGAGAGTGGCCTTGGCAGAAGAGAATGGCATGCACCTGTCTACCAGAAATCGCATGCCCGTACCGGCATCAGGGAAGGCAATCGCAGCAAACGGTAGTCTACTTGAGTTATTTGGCCACTGACAACCATTCGGACATTTTGCTGCAGCAGCTCTGAATTTTAGGGTGGTAATAGCATAACTGGGGCAGTTAGGACATCAGGAAGTAGCAGAAGTAGTCATTGGTTGTGGCTGTGGGCGAGTGGTGGGCTGTGGGCGGTTTTGTCACTGCTCCTGCATGTTACGGGGTGAGCATCTGTGTCCAACCGCATTCATGTCGGCTTCGGTTGATGTTGAATAGTTGACCATTTTGACAGGAGTAGAGATGTTGATGGAGGACTTGAAGGTGGTGAAGTGGCTGTCCATAAGGACGTCTACTTTGGTCATCAGATCCTTCATGGTTAAAACAGACACACAGGATAGCAGCGCGTACAAGTTGGGTAGGTGCCATACCCAAAGGTCATGAATTAGATTCACCTAACTATGAGAGCCGTCTGCGGCAGGTTGGAGGCAAGCAATGCTGGTAGTTTCCCTGAGGGAGGGCGAAGCCTTTTGGTTCCCCAACATTTATTGAGAGCTAAAAAAAGTTTGGCTATGGGGGTGGCCAAAGATGGTAAGTACTACAGATATTTGAGGGCATCCTACAATATTGCTCGCACAGCCAGTCATAGTTTTCCGGGGAAAGTGTCCTTGAGGATTGACGCAAGAACATAATCTGCTTTGGTGCTTGACTGAGTCACTTCCTTGATGTGGAATTGTACTTCAGAATGCTGGAACCAGATGAATGCTTCTCCACTGGCAAAGGATGGTAGTTTCAGGGACATGGCGTTGATAGTAGTAAGTGTCTTGAGTGTGGCGTCATCAAACAGTAAGACACATCAGTTTAGGGGGAAGGGGGAAGGGAGCTGGACACTTTGGTGGTCACCAAATGTGCTGGCGCCAGTTTGGTAATAACCGAGAAGCGAGAGGAATGCAAATAACTTTAATATTAACAATGCAAGTGCTTATATACAACCCATACCAAGCAAGAAAGGCACACAAACCGGTTCAAGAAGAGGTTTAAACAGGTTATCAGTGTA
>NC_090751.1:94371370-94373870 GCF_036898095.1 Palaemon carinicauda | reverse complement strand
CTATTCTGTTAAGATATAAAAATGAGGTTAAAAAAAAATTCAGGCTATATATCCGTTTAGTGAGATCGGTGTTACCGTGTAGACACGAGTCGCAGTTCAATGAAATGATATTCACCCTATATTGTACATTTGAGAACAAAGTCTTCAGAAAAGTATTGGGAGTTAAATGGCAAGACAGCATTAGAAATGAAACTATAAGAGAGATTACTTAAAAATATATGCAAAATTATCAATATTATGTAATAGTGATTTCGAACAAAGGAAAATAATGTAATTTGAAATCTTTTTTTTTAATAGAATGAAATTGCTCTATTCCATTAGTAAACAAATAGATATTTTTATTAAATAAAAAAAAAAAAATTGGGGGGATATGTGATAGCATTTTGAATTTTTTCACGAATATTTTTTTTTATTTCAATAAACTTAGAAAAACTATTTGAAATATATGATATATATCATTTTTATTCTGTATTTTACCGTTAATCTTTAACAAGCAGAAAAATATATTGAAAATATATTCCCCCCCAAAAAAAATATTATTGACCAAACATGTTCGAAAAAAATGAAAAATTTAAACATACAGTAATTGATATAAAACAAACAAAAACAGCAAAATTGTCTGAGGAAATAAAATTAGAATTCATATATATCAAAAATAGGAGAGACTCTGTAAAATACAACTGAATGTCAGAGAGTAACAAAAGAGTTTGTAGCAAAATTGAAGAACCTGATGTTTTATTGATTGTATCCCGAGGATATTTTTCTGTTGAGTGTATTATTATTATTATTATTATTATTATTATTATTATTATTATTATTATTATTATTATTATTATTATTATTATTATTATTATTATTATTATTATTATTATTATTATTATTATGTATTAGATAGGAGAGTGAGCAAATTAAATCATATATTCATTTCATGAATATATGAATAACTAAATGAGTATTTATATATATATATATATATATATATATATATATATATATATATATATATATATATATATATATATATATATATATATATATATATATATATACATATAATATGTACATATAAATAAATATTCATAAACATACTTACATATACAATATATACATATCTCCCCTATGCAATAAAGTGTCTAAAGACTTGTAGTGCTAAGTACATATAAAAAGATAAGAATCATAGTAAAATCTACATATAAACTGAAGGAAATTCAGTAGAGAGCATACCTTCGCCACGCCAGCTAGTCTTATTTTACCCATAACACAGCTGCGCACTGGAACATTAATGTGTTTTCTTCAAAATCTAATAGATTTTTCCTTGGGTCATATCCTACATGTCCAGCATTTTTCTTGGCAATTGGTTCAGTAGATTTTAGGTAATGGGGCTCTACTTTACTTAATATTACACTTATTTTCAAAGTACTGCTGCATACTTGTACTTTGATTTACTTTATCCAAATTGTTACAGATTCATCTTCTGGTCATACCCAACATGACTACCAAGTTTGGTCAAAATCGGTACAGTAGTTTTTGTGTAACGTTCCTCAGAAACAAATGAATAAACTAACAAACAGACATGGGGGAATAAGAAGAAATAACTAGTATTACCTGATCTCATATATGAGATTCAGTAGATCAGCTGTGAAAAATAAAAAATATTACCTGATCTCATTCATGAGATTCAGTAGATCAGCCATAGATCAAAGCTTCCAACCCGGGAGTTGAAGGACGGATAATTAATCATTCGATAAACATCCGTCCGAATCTGTTTATGTTCCCTCATTAGAGATATGAATGGGTCAGCCCTCGCTGGAATCCCTTTCGATAAATGGGAAGCTTTTATCACTGTAACTGCAAAACACAGTTTTGCCTGATAAGGTTTTTTTTTCCCCAGGCGAAATCTTTCTGTTTGAATCAATCCGTTTCTCTCACTCTGGTGAGTTTTATGCGAATTTTCACGGGTTCATTTTAGAGTTTTTTTTTTATTTCTAGTTTCGTTTAAGGGAAAATGGTTAGCATAAATCACTCCAGGGTTTTAAGAGTAATCTCTAACCAATGCTTTAATAGATACACACACACACACACACACACACACACACACACACACATATATATATATATATATATATATATATATATATATATATATATATATATATATATATATATATATATATATATATATATATATATATATATATGTCTATATATATATGTATATATATATATATATATATATATATATATATATATATAATATATATATATATATATATATAAATATATATATATATATATATATATATATATATATATATATATATATATATACATATAAATATTTATATATATATATATATATATATATATATATATATATATATATATATATGTATATATATATATATATATATATATATATATATATATATATATATATATATATATATATATATATATATGATATTTTTGCACATTTAGACATGTTTTTTTTATATGCAAA
>NC_090751.1:94356370-94366370 GCF_036898095.1 Palaemon carinicauda | reverse complement strand
ATTGACCAGTAATCCGCACAATACTTGTATTGGACAAAGGTTTATATCCGCATAGGAAGAAACTAATAAAACCGCCCTCGTCCCTTTATGGGACGGAGTCCTCCCATTAGGGGACTACATAAACCAATGCAACATAGCTTGCATAACAGAACAATTCTATCAGAATTATCCCAGATAAGATACATAGAATTAAAATGCTCAATTATACCAATAAATTGACACAGGTGAAAGAGACGCAAGGTTCTCAAGAACAAGTTTATTGACAGATAATAAACAGACAGGTTAACAATAAATATATATATATATATATATATATATATATATATATATATATATATATATATATATATATATATATATATATATATATAAAAGAGGATAACCCAAAACTTTAAGCATAAGTATGATAGTAAACAGAACTTGTTTATCTGAAAGAAAAACCATTAAACACCACTTTAATAAAATACCAAGGTATCAAGTCATAAAAGTCTGTATTACAAATCAATCACATTAGCGTTAGAAACGCTCGGCACACATGTCTGAACTTATGCTAGGTTCACCTTTGAAAGAAGGAGCAGTCTATATGGGCACTTGGTGCCCTCATTTAGTTTGTAGTACAGTATGTACCTACACACTCACCCTGGACTTAATCGTCCCAATTAAGACCACTGTTCCTCGCAGAGTTAAACAGTAGGGTTAACTACACGACCCACTGCTACCACAGATCTCTTAAGTTCCTCTACTTGCTTCGCATAGTGGCGAAAGAACACCCCGGAAGACTTCCAGCCCGTGTATGAACGGAGATGTTCAAAATCCATACAATTAAAGAAATTTAGGGATGAGGCAACTTTCCTCGGATCGTGACCTGCGGGTGTACTGTCAGGATCCGCTCTGCGAATAAAATATGTGATTTTCGCTCTGAGTTGATTCAGAGATAAATTTGAGCCTGATGTTTCTCCCCTGAATAGTTGACCACGCTTGAAGTCTGAAGTTCTACGAAAATAGACCTTTAGGCATTCTACTGGACATAGAGATGCATCTTCTTTCAGAGGGCAGATTCTCCAGGGACCCCACCTGTTGGTGGGTAACTCATTCTTGGCGAGAAACGTAGGATCCGGAAACAGGTTCAGCTCCCCCCCATCCAGGAACTGAACACGACCTGCCTCTCTCGAGAGGGCTACGATCTCACTAACCCTGGCCCCGGACGCGAGTGCAAATAGGAAAATAACTTTTTGCGTCAAATCCTTTAACGCACATTCTTCATTGCTCAACAGGGAGGCGAAATGAAGAACTTTGTCTAAAGACCATGAGATGGGCTTTGGAGGTGCTGAAGGTCTGAGCCTAGCGCAGGCTTTCGGAACTTTATTAAAGATCTCGTTACCTAGGTCGATCTGGAAGGCAAATAAAATGGGTCTCATCAAAGCAGATTTACACACTGAAATCGTGTTAGCTGCCAACCCTTGGCCATGGAGGTGGATGAAGAAAGATAAGCAGAAGTCTGTTGAGATCTCCTGCGGATTCTTTGCCTTTACAAAGGCCACCCATTTTCTCCAAGATGACTCATATTGCCTTCTAGTAGATTTGCACTTATATTCCTCTAGGAAGTCTATGCTGGCTTTCGAAATCCCGAAACGCTTTCTCACCGCAAGGGCGAGAAAATCATGAGCTGCAGGGTCCGGGTTTTCTGTAATGAAGCGCAGACAGTCGACTTCTGGACTCGCTGGGTCAGAACTGGATGTGGTAGCGGCACGAACTTCATCTGTAGTTCCAACGCCAAGGGGAACCACATACTGTTCGGCCACTTGTGGGCCACTATTGCCGCTACCCCCCTTGAAGGATCTCAGTTTGTTGAGGACCCTCAACAGAAGGTTGTGAGGAGGGAACAGATAAATCCTGGACCATCTGTTCCAGTCGAGGGACATTGCGTCCACTGCTTCCGCTAAGGGGTCCTCGTACGGGGACACGTACAGGGGCAACTTCTTGTTGTCTTTCGTCGCAAAGAGGTCTATTTGCAGTTCTGGGACTTGATTCTGAATGAAGGAAAATGATCCTGCGTCTAAGGACCATTCCGACTCTATCGGTGTGAACCTGGATAGAGCGTCCGCTGTCACATTGCGGACTCCTTGAAGGTGAACTGCCGACAGGTACCACTTCTTCTTTTCCGCCAATCGGAAAATGGCTAACATCACTTGGTTGAGAGGTGGTGACCTCGACCCTTGTCGATTCAAGCATCTCACAACCACCTCGCTGTCCGTCACCAATCTTATGTGGATCGAGTGACGCGGGGAGACTTTCTTTAAGGTAAGGAGCACTGCCATAGCTTCTAGAAAGTTTATATGAAAGGTCCTGAATAGCTTGGACCAAGTCCCCTGGACTTTTTTCCGATGAGAGTGACCTCCCCATCCCTCCTTTGAGGCGTCTGAGTGAATCGTCATCGACAGGGGAGGTGGCTGAAGAAGAACCGACTTCTTTAGATGTCTGGCTTGGGACCAAGGTCTGAGAAGAGTACGTAGCCGAGGCGGCACTGGTCTTCTCAGGTCTCTTCGCGCGTTTGATGCATACCTTCTCCAAACTCCGGTTGCATCCTTTAGCTGTGCTCTTAGCACTGGGTCTGTCACTGAAGCAAACTGGAGAGAGCCTAGTACCCTCTCCTGTTCGCGTCTTGATATCCTTTCAGAATCTAGAAGTCTCTTGACAGAGCCCGCTATCTCCTTCCTTTTCTTCGTCGGGATGGAGAAACTGTGTGACAAAAGGTCCCAGTGGATTCCCAGCCACTGGAACTTTTGGGATGGAGAAAGTCGAGACTTTTTTCTGTTGATCTTGAAGCCTAGGTACTCTAGGAACTGGATCACCTGACTGGAAGCTTGCAAGCATTCGGTCTCGGATGCTGCCCACACCAGCCAATCGTCCAGGTAGGCTACTACCTGAATTCCCTTTAGGCGTAATTGTTTGAGAGCTGCGCTCGCAAGCTTCGTGAAAATCCTTGGGGCTATGTTTAGCCCGAATGGCATGGCTCTGAAGGCGTACAGTCTCCGTTGTAGCCTGAACCCTAGGTAGGGGGAGAGTCGACGGCTGATTGGAATGTGCCAATAGGCGTCTGACAAGTCTATAGAGACTGAGTATGCCCTCTTGGGCAGTAAGGTCCTTATGTGTTGCAGTGTTAGCATCTTGAATTTGCAATTCACTATGAACTTGTTGAGTGGCGACAAGTCCAGAATGACTCTGAGCTTTTCCGAGTCTTTCTTGGGAACACAAAACAGCCTCCCTTGGAATTTGATGGACTTCACCTTTCGGATCACCTTTTTCTCCAACAGTTCTTGAACGTACTCCTCCAAAACGGGGGTGGAGTGTTGGAAAAACAGAAGGCACGGGGGTGGAGTGCTGTACCAACTCCAACCTAGTCCATTCTTGAGTAGGCTTTGGGCCCAGGGATCGAAGGTCCAGCGATCCCAAAATTTCATCAGTCTTCCTCCTACCGGTATCGTTTCACTTGGACTGCCGTCCTGAGGTCTTGCCTCCCTGACCACGACCACCTCTGAATCCCCTTCCCCTTGAGGGGCGCCTAGACGAGCCTCTGGCTGCTCCTCTAGGTTTTGCACGAAAGGAAGAAGACTGTCCTTCGAACGTTGGGGTGAATGTGGTTGACTGACCTGGCACAGCCTGGGGTACCCACTGAAAAGCAGTCGGGGTTTGTGCCACCATCTGGGGCACTGGAGGCAAAGGCAATTGCAGTTGCTGTTGCTGTCTATAAGGCTTGGCTGGCCGAGATGGTAGCCTAGTCCTCATATTCTTCCTCTTTGGTTGAGGACCCTCATCCGGGGAAGATTTTCTTTTGATAGCCAGGCCCCACTTCTGGAGAAGGTTTCTATTCTCCACGGCGGCCTTATCAACAACCTCTTTGACCACATCGGTAGGGAAAAGGTCTTTTCCCCAAATGTTGGAGGAGATTAACTTCCTTGGCTCGTGTCTCACCGAAGCCCCGGTGAACACGAACTCCCTGCAAGCTCTCCTTGCCTTGACGAAGCCATAAAGGTCCTTCGTCACTGTGGCTAGGTGAGACTTAGCCACTACCATGAACATTTCATGGACCTTAGGGTCACTTGCCATTGTCTCAAGAGTAGTCTGATGAGACATTGAGGCAGCCAGTCTTTCTTTTGTCTCGAACTCTCTTCGTAAAAGAGATTTGGACAGCTTGGGGAGGTCCTCGCCGAATTGCCGTCCGGCAATATCAGCCTCCAACTTTCCCACTGAGAATGTCAGATGGACATCCTTCCAGTCTTTGTGGTCCATAGGCAGAGCCAGCGACAAGGGTTTACACTCCTCCAGGGAGGGGCAAGGCTTGCCGGCCTCGACTGCCTTTAGGACAGCCGCAAACCCTTTCTGTAAAAAGGGGAAGGCTCTATCAGGAGAGGACACAAACTAAGGGAACTTCTTGCTCAATGCAGCTACCTTCGAATTCGAGAAGTCCCTCTCTTTCATCGAGGATGAAAGTAGGGCTTGAGCCTTAGCGTGGTCCATAATAATGACCTCCTTCGGCTCTGTCTCCTCCCTTGAAGCTGGTTCTTTTCTCAGCCGGACATAGCAGTCCGGATATGATGCCTTGCTGGGCCAGAATTCTACCTCCTCTAGGGGAACTGAACCCGGCTTATCCGAGATGACGATCTTTCCAGTCGTCATCGGCATGTGCTCAGCATACCTCCATGGGTTAGCATCTGAGCATATGGGAAGGTCTTTCACATTGAGCCTTTTCTGGGGCCCATGTGATTCTGCCAGGGACTGCATACGCAGTTCCATTGCAGCCGCCTTCTCCTGATTCTCCTTCTGCATTTGTTGGATCATTCCAACAATCGAAGAGAGGGCCTGTCCCAGTTCTACTGGGAGACCAGCCGATGTTGAGGGGATAGGCTCCGGCATCTGAACCGGAGTAACCGACACCTCGTCGACCTCATCCTCTACGACATCCGGGGTTTGAACTTGATCCTGACCTTCTGCCAGGAGGTCTTCTTCCAAACGTTCGTCCAGGTCAGACATCCTGTCATCCAACTGGATGTCTTGCATCGCAACTGCGACTTCCACGTCCACCTGGACTTGATCTTGAGGGATCTCCTCTTGAGGCTGGGGAATCACTGCCTCAGCTGATGCCTGGGGAAAAAGATACGCCCTCATCTTCTCACTTGGAAGATAAGGGCCAGAGGTGTTCTTCTTTAAGCCCCTTACCCAAGTACGAAGCTTTTCCCTTGCTATATCCCTTGATTCCGCCGTTCTAGGGGATTCAAAAGCCTCAGTAATCAGGTTAGTGCATACAGTACATACCTGAGGGTCCCAATACTGGAGATCATCCTTGGAGACAGCGCATGCTGCGTGTCTCCTACAACACCCATGTCCACAGAGGTTCTTGCTGCAGACATTGCAGAAAACATTTCCGCACTTCGGAGGGTCCTCCTGTAAAGAGAAGAAATTTCCATGAGTATCAAGTGAACTATGTATCACTGGATATGCATAGTATAGCATAACAATTCATAAAGGAAAGACACACACTAGTGTTTCCCTCACAACCCATTGTTGCAGCCTTCCAGATAATAAAATCAAAATGGTTTATCTCTTCTAGAGTAACCAATGCAAGGTTTCCAGAGGAAACAGGTGGAGCTCACACCTAGGCAATGATTTTAAAATCCTGGATAATAGACAGGGAAGAACTCTGCTTCCTATCTGAGGGCAACAGCAAAGGGCTGTGCAAGAAAATACAATAGTGTGAGAAGATACAGTGCTGTACCTAAACCTTTACTATAGTTTTCTTCTTACTGTATATGCTATACAGAAGAATACTAGTACAGTATAGGAGGATGTGTGCCGGCCTGCCTTTGCCGGCCGGCACACCCACAACTAGCTTTAAAGTATACTACTTAACAGCTATAGGGCGGCAGCACTCTGGTTCAAATGTCTGTGCCGGTCGGCAGCTACTGCCGGCCGGTAACAGCCAGTGTTGGCCGGCAATAGCTGCCGGCCAGCAACTACACAAGGTAGTACCCAGCTGCCGGCCACACTCTTGGTGACCGGCAGACCAGGACTGACATAAGCCGGCCGGCAAAGGTACAAGACCGATGCCAGCCGGCAGCAAAAGAACCAGAAGACTACACCTGCCCGGCTGCCGGCCTATGAGGCTGGCAGCCGGCCTCATAGGCCGGCAGCCGGGACAGGTACAGCACTAGAAGAAAATAGAATGGATGCCGGGATAAGAGTGTACATAACCCCCCAAGCCCGGCAACCGAAAGAGTGCATATAAGGAAGGGGAGAAAGTAATTCAGGCTTCCTTGACCAATGCCGTCCGGCTCTGCCGGCAGGCATGGATGAGGGACCAAGAGAGGTCCGGGCTGCACTCGAAAACATAAGACCCTTGCCGGCCAGCATCTCTGCCGGCCGGCAATGGGCTAAGTCAATTCCACATCCCAACCTATACTAGGTCCAGAAGTAGAACGACGTACAGTACAGTAATACCCCTACCGGCCAGCTCTGCCGGCCGGCAAGGTACAGTACAGTACCATTACGGAGATAGAGGGGGAAGGGACAAGAGGGTCCTGCCAACCTTGCTTTAGTGACAGATCACCCGCAGCCAAGAAACTTTGTCTTAGCCTAAGGGAGATCTAAGGGAAAGGGCCAGCAATACTTGCCAGCTTCCAGAGCACCAAAGCAAGGAAGGCGTTGCTACTCCCAAGGGAAGAACTTATCCTCCCCCGAGAACAGCAACAGGACTTAGTGTGGTCGATCACAAAAGAAGGAATCATAACTTACAGAAACCTTCGGTAGTGACCTAAGGGAGCTAAGCTCCCTTTGTAAGTGTTAGGTCAGCGAGGGAGACTCTGCCCCAAGCCAGACAACACGGACTCAGACTAAAAACTCTGTTGTTCTGTCCCTCTTTGAACCAGACTTACTGGAACAGGAAGGTACAGTAACACCCTAGTATAGTTTTATCGAAAATAAATTCGGAAAAAAACACTTAGGGATAAGCCCAAGGCTTAAACAGAGGGAAAGGGATTGCATACCTTCTCCAAAGAAAAGAAAACAACCGGGGAGTATGATAAAGTATACTAAGGCTCCATAAGCAATTAGCCTAGGCACCAAGAGAATTGATTACCTAATTCACCGAAACTCACACGTATACAATCTTGGAAATATTCCACACAGTCTAAAATGTATAAAATATAGCCTAAAGCTTCAATAAAATTTTAATTACACTCGGAAAAACCAAAATCATGCATGAAGTACTAGGACCAAATGACTAGGCTACATGGCCTAGCGTAGGCCAGAATGGCGAATACTTTGCCAAATAATACTAAGCACGAAAGGAAATCCTATGTAAAGCTAAATAGCTAAAAATTATTAAAGCAAAACAACCAGGAATGTCACTCTGACTAACTAATTTATACCTAGCGAGTGACAGTGTCCAGGACACCTCTGGTAGGCTACGGCTCTTGTATCAAAGATTAATCCTATTAATCACTCAAAATTTTACCAAGAGCCTACATTTATACATAACAGACACTATACTCAACTTATCCGAGGCCAACGAAGACGGAGAAGCCATGAAAAGCTGAATAAATCCAAGATTTGCGAGAAAAACAGGAAAAAACACCGAGTTGTTAAGCTACGCAAAAAGGAATACAGATGGCGCCAGGATTGGCGCCAGGCACGCATACGAATCGGGGGATAGGGAAGCCTTGGGAGCGGCTCCCCTTTTTCTTTCCCGAATTCGTATCTCGTCAATCACCTCCTACGAGACGAAATCTCTGTTCAGGTCGTAGATTGCCATGTGACGCGTCTAGAATACGTCCTCTGATATGTCGCGATATCCCTTTCACGAGGGATACTCGCTCCAGGAGTTAGAATTCTGGTACCTTAAGGTAAATTCTCTGGGAATATCGCCGTAGTTGTAATATACCCTAGGAAGCTACCCTATAGGAACTTCCATCAGGACGACATGGCTTGAGCCCAAATATATATATATATATATATATATATATATATATATATATATATATATATATATATATAGAGAGAGAGAGAGAGAGAGAGAGAGAGAGAGAGAGAGAGAGAGAGAGAGAGAGAGAGAGTATGTATATATAGATATATACATATATATACATATATGTATATATATGTATATATACATATATATACATATATGTATATATGTATATATACATATATATACATATATGTTTATATGTATATAAATATATATACTGTATATATACACACATATATATACATACATATATATATGCATATATATATGTATATATATATATATATATATATATATATATATATATATATATATATATATATATATATATATATATATATGTATATATATACATATGTACATATATATATATATATATATATATATATATATATATATATATATATATATATATATATATATATATATATATATATATATGGATATTATTACAGGTAGATTGGATTTATATAGTATATTATAAATAGTAATTCCTGTCTGGAAATTTTATATTTTGAAATATTAAATTATAATGCTGATATCAAGTCATTGTAATAATAAATAAACGAACGTGTTGTAGTCTAAACAAGAGTTTATGGTATTTTCTCGAAATTAATGACTTCACCAATTGTACTTTAAACTCGCCAGTTTGATCTAGTTTTGTAAATTTTTTTAGCTTTTCAACTTTCTGGATTTTTTAAGGAACTTCTCTGAGTAGGGTATATAAATGACCCCGGGCATATTACACAAGAGACTTGCTTATACCATCAGTGTGTTAACATCTCTGTATTGCTGTGGATATATTTGACGGTTGTTGTGATGTTGAATTTTGGTGTTAATACAAGATCGATGGTGATTATACAAAATACAACTCTTAAATCTTGGAAAAAGAGGATAGTTGAACTCTGTTGCTGATTATCATCATGGACATCATGATCTACGTTCTGGAAACACTTTTAGATACCATCGATGGATTTTGTCATCATCCCTATATCATCTAAGCTCCAAGTGACAAACAGTGAAACTCAGGTCTGTGGTATTATGTAAAATTGATTGAATTATTATTAATAGGTTTATGAATATTTTGTTAAATCTCCTAAGATATGTAAATATATTTTTATTTACTTTGGAATATAGGTTTTGCTAAGCCGGGGCTCGCTTAGCTAGAGATTTTACGTTATTAATAGGTTTATGAATATTTTGTTACATCTTTTAAAAAGTGTAAATATATTTTTATTAACTTTTGAATAGTTTATGCTAAGCCTGGGCTCGCTTAGCTAGACATTTGATCTTGTCACTGCTCCGCTGCTCTTTTCAGCACTGTACATGGGCTAGTCTTTTAGCATTACTTTATGTATTTACTCTTAGTTCACATGTGTTTTTGATCGGTCTTGGCAATTTTATCTAATTAGCCTCTTAGTTCACCTTGGTTTTCCTCGACCTTGGTTCCCTTCGCTCGCGATTTAACATGATTCCACTGCTCCTCTGTCCTGAGAAGTGGTACATGGATGTTCTGTGCTTGCCAGCTGCAATTGCTAGTGTTTTAGCCTTTTATTTATCTAATTACTTAGTTCATATTGGTTTTTAATTTTTTCCTTTAATAATAAATGTTTAATAATCATATTTCATAATACTCTTTGATGGTTGATAAAAATGGATAAAAGACTTCATACTATAGCAGAAAATGGACGGTGGATATTGTACTATAGTAACATCGTGTTTGTCTACCTTTTATTTTTTTATTTATTTGCTGTTACTGTTTTATTACTAATAATTGATTAGAATTTTTTATGACTTTCTATCTAAATTTTGATCTAGATGACCACAGCATGTGCAGTTATTTATATGGAAATGTGTGCATGTGGATATAAATGCATTTACTTATATTACGCTATACTCAAACTTATAAGTATGAACTTCATGGTTCTATGGAGCCTTATATAATCTAGGAAAATGTGTCAACTAATATAATTTGGG
>NC_090751.1:94341370-94343870 GCF_036898095.1 Palaemon carinicauda | reverse complement strand
GTCTATTATCCAGGATTTTAAAATCATTGCTTAGGTGTGAGCTCCACCTGTTTCCTATGGAAACCTTGCATTGGTTACTCTAGAAGAGATAAACCTTTTTGATTTTATTATCTGGAAGGCTGCAGCAAATGGGTTGTGAGGGAAACACAAGTGTGTGTCTTTCCTTTCTGAATTGTTATGCTATACTATGCATATCCAGTGATACATAGTTCACTTGATACTCATGGAAATTTCTTCTCTTTACAGAAGGACCCCTCCGAAGTGGGGAAGTGCTTTCTGCAATGTCCGCAGCAAGAACCTCTGCGGACATGAGTGTTGTAGGAGACACGCAGCATACGCTGTCTCAAGGATGATCTCCAGTATTGGGACCCTCAGGTATGTACTGTGTGCACTAACCTGATTAATGAGACATTTAAATAGCTAGGAAGAAGCTTCGTACCTGGGTAAGGGGCTTCCAAAAGAACACTTCTGGCCCTTATCTTCCAAGTGAGAAGATGAGGGAGTATCCTTTCCCTAAGGCATCAGCTGATGCAGTGATTCCCCCAGCCTCAAGAGGAGATCCCCCTAAGTTTAAATCCAGGTGGATGCTGAAGTCGCGGGTCGCGATGCAAGACATCCAGCTAAATGACAGGATGTCTGATGTGGACGGGTGTCAGGAGGAAGACCTCCTGGCAGAAGCCCAGGATGAAGTTCAAGCCCCTCTACATTGGCCGGTCTCCCAGTAGAGCTGAGACAGGTCCTCTCTTCTATTGTTGGAATGATCCAACAAATGCAAAAGGAGAATCAGGAGAAGGCGGCTGCAATGGAACTGCGAATGCAGTGCCTTGCAGAATCACATGGGCCCCAGAAAAAGCTCAATGTGAAAGACCTTCCCTTGTGCTCAGATGCTAACCCATGGAGGTATGCTGAGCACATGCCGATGACGACTGGAAAGATCGTCATCTCGGATAAGCTGGGCTCAGTTCCCCTGGAGGGTGGAATTCTGGCCCAGCAAGGCATCATATCCGGACTGTTATGTCCGGCTGAGGAAGGAACCAGCTTCAAAGGAGGAGACAGAGCCGAAGGAGGTCATAGTGATGGACCATGCTAAGGCTCAAGCTCTACTTTCATCCTCGATGAAAGAGAGGGGCTTCTCTAACTCAAAGGTAGCTGCATTGAATAGGAAGCTCCCTTCCTTTGTGTCCTCGCCTACTAGAGCCTTCCCCCTTTTACAGAAAGGGTTTCTGGCTGTCCTAAAAGCAATCGAGGCCGGGCAAGTCTTGCCCCTCCCTAGGAGTGTAAACCCTTGTCCCTGGCCCTGCCTATGGACCACAAAGACTGGAAGGACGTCCATCTTACGTTCTCAGTGGGAAAGTTGGAGGCTGATATTGCCGGACGTCAGTTCGGCAAGGACCTCCCTAAGCTGTCTGACTTTCTTTTGCGAAGTGAGTTCGATACAAAAGAAAGACTGACTGCCTCAATGTCTCTTCAGACTACTCTCGAGACGATGGAAAGTGACCCCCAAGGTCCATGAAATGTTCCTGGTAGTGGCCAAGCCTCATCTGGCCACAGTGACGAAGGACCTTTATGGCTTCGTCAAGGCAAGGAGAGCTTGTAGGGAGTTCGTGTTTACCTCGGCTACGGTGAGGCACGAGCTAAAGAAACTAATCTCCTCCAACATTTGGGGAAAAGACCTTTTTCCCTACCGACTTGGTCAAAGAAGTTGTTGATAAAGCCGCCTTGGAGAATAGAAACCTTCTCCAGAAGTGGGGCCTGGCTATCAAAAGAAAGTCTTCCCGGATGAGGGTCCTCAACCAAAGAGGAAGACTATGAGGACTAGGGCTACCGTCTCGGCCAGCCAAGCCTCTTAGACAGCAACAGCAACTGCAATTGCCATTGCCCCCAGTGACCCAGATCGTGGCACAAACCCCGACCACCTTTCAGTGGGTACCCCAGGCCGTGTCGACACAGTCCACGGCATTCACCCCAGTGTTCGAAGGGGCAGTCTACTTCCTTTCGAGCAAAGCCTAGAGGAGCAGCAGAGGCTCGTCTAGACGCCCCTCAAGGGAAGGGGATTCAGGGGGTGGTCGTGGTCAGGAAGGCAAGACCTCAGGACGGCAGTCCAAGTGAGGTGATACCGGTAGGAGGGAGACTTCTGAAATTTCGGGATCACTGGACCTTCGATCCCTGGGCCCCACAGCCTACTCAAGAATGGACTGGGCGGGAGCTGGTACAGCACTCCACCCCCCGTACCTTCGGTTTTTCCAACACTCCACCCCCGTTATGGAGGAGTACGTTCAAGAACTGTTGGAGGAAAAGGGGTGAAGCCCATCAATTTCTAAGGGAGGCTGTGTTTGTGTTCCCAAGAAAGACTCGGAAAAGCTCAGAGTCATTCTGGACTTGTCGCCACTTAACAAGTTCATAGTGAATTGCAAATTCAAAATGCTAAAACTGCAACACATAAGGACCTTACTGACCAAGAGGGCATATTCCGTCTTTATAGACTTGTCAGACGCCTACT
>NC_090751.1:94317460-94334960 GCF_036898095.1 Palaemon carinicauda | reverse complement strand
AAAAGGGGGAGCCGCTCCCAAGGCTCCCTATCTTCCGATTCGTATGCGTGCCTGGCGCCAATCCTGGCGCCATCTGTATTCCTTTTTGCGTAGCTTAACAACTCGGTGTTTTTTCCTGTGTTTCTCGCAAATCTTGGATTTATTCTACTTTTCATGGCTTCTCCGTCTTCGTCGGCCTCTGATAAGTTGAGTATAATGTCTTTTTTGGGCTCAAGCCATGGCGTCCTGATGGAAGGTTCCTTTTTGGTAGCTTCCTTGGGTAATCACTACTAGGATTTTCCCAGAGAATTAAACCACAGGTTATCACAGAATTCTAACTTCTGGAGCGAGTATCCTAAAGGTTTCCCCTTAAGACATCGTGTAACAACAGGGGACACGCATGTATAGACGTGCCACATAGCTATCTACACCCCATATAGAGTTAACGCTTCAATATGGCGGACAGGGAGTGGCTGGGAGCTGAGCCGCAGCCAATCTAGATGTGGCGATATCGGTACTCGCGATGTAAACAGACGGACGCCATTGCTTTCGATGACGTCACGTCCATCCTCATTCCTTTGCTAGTAGCTCGCTCGCTTGGACGTATTTTTCCCTTTGTGCGACTTTATCTTCTTGCATCCTCGCTATGTCTCAACCTTCAGCTTCACCTTCTTCTGGAAAGTTGAGTACAAAGGTTTAGGTATTGTTTAAATAAGCTCTGGCCTTAAAGTAAATCTTACTTTTCGAGATATTTGCATAATTGTGGCAGAGCTTTGCCAGACCGGTCAGCGCCATTTTATGACGCTGCTGTTGCTTGCATGCCTTATTTAGTTAGCCGCAACAGCCTTACCGGTATATAAATTACTAATCAGCGCTATTAGTTATTTAGTCTTCATAGCTAGGAACTTTATATCGTGTTTTTGACGCATTAGTTAGGGTCTTCGCTGACCCCATACCTGTAGGCTTTGATTAGCCCCTAGGCCAGTGAGCCTATTCCAGTGTTAATGCATGATATTTCAGTGATCCTAGTGTTAGTTATGAAGATATTGGCATTATTTTACAATACCATTGACAGTGATGCAAGTGTTTTTCGCCTTCAGGGACCATATAAGGGGTAGGTTATCTTGAGTGCCTTGCTAACCTAACCTTATGATAGGACCCCTATATGCTCTCTTCATCCCTAGCCCTAGGGCTTCCCTCTGGTAATCTTGTATCCTATTACATGTGATAGGACAAGACTCCTCAGAGTACTGTATCGCCTCCCCACCTAAGGGAATGACCCCTCCCTTAGTGTTGCGGACCTTAAAGGTAGGATCCCCTCCTTTAAGCTGAATCGGTCCTTGACCTTTTCCTTGCGATACGTCTTCTCCCTTCCTTGATTAGGGTCTAACAACCCTAATCCAGGTTAGGTTGAAAGGGCTGGTTTATGTACCTTGCTGAAATATACGCGTGCACCGTTTTTCAGTTGGTCCACCTACTATAGGTTAGGGTGTGCATCTCCCTTCCTAGGTGGCCGCTCTGGTGCATAACCCATCCTTTCTTATAAGAAGACCCTTTCCCCCCCCCCCCCCCAACCTATCTCTTGCCTAACCTAACCTACCAGTAGGTTAGGCTTCATATGTCCCCTGTCCTACACTCCACCCTAGGCTGGAGTGCTGGACCCCGTGGTGCTCCCAGTGTTGTCCGCTCTGATACATAGACCCTCCATAGTGCTATGGAGTCAGTTATCATTTGGTCGACATGAAGAGTCTCCACCCCTTCTTTGGGTACACCCTGTCCTCTCTTGGACTGCCTTAGCCCCCGGTCATTGCGGCCCCTGCTTAGGATGATAGATTCACCTCTATCATGGTGGTACCTTTTCCAGAGGTGTCTTGACTAGGCTAGTACAGCCTTGCCATCCCACCTCCATCTTTGGTGCTTGTCCCCTGCTGCCTCTACCCCGGCATTACCGCCGCTACGGGTGACTTCCTTATCCTTGCCGCCTTCCCCCGAGTGCCGGGGGATCGCCGCCGGCCGCCGGCTTACCGCCGTGGTCTCTCCATTCCCTCATAGCCTCGGCACACTGCCGACCCCTCCCGGAGTGCCGGCACTAGCAGCCGGCCCCCGGCCCCGGCTATGCTCCTTTATCCTTACCCCTGTCACCCTCCGACTGCCTCCGGCTGCCGGAACCGCCGCTCCTTGCCGGCGGCCGCCGCTACCGGCTGCCGCCACCCTGGCTTCTTTTGACCATAGAATGATCATTCTTGAATGCCAGAAACTCTGCTCGAGCGGCTTCCGGCGTGCCGGGGGTATGCCGGACCTGTCCGGAGGCGGCAAGATGCCTTGCACCCCTTCTCTCAGCTATCTTTACTAGCGATAGCTCCTAAAAACCGCACCTAGACGGCTTGTTAACGCAGACAAACTGGTACGGAATCGTACATTTTGTTCAGTTTTCACTCTGTCTTCTTGCGTGTTTCATCTTTCCAGCACGCTACGTGTAATTGGCACGTCTGGTTGCCGGAACCTTACTAGGATCTCATGATCCCCAGACTTTCTTGATAAGATTTCAAGCCTAGTCTATAATATGGTAATTCTAAATGGAATTCCCATTATCAAGACACCTTCCATGGAGGCCTACGGCCACCTGGGACTGTCTGATGCTACGGCAACCAGCCGGGCGGGTTACACGAGGCATGCGTCTGTCTCCTTTCACCCACCCTTCTGTGCATCACAATTAACTTATGTTAATATTAACTTGTTAATAATTAACTTTATATACGAGCCATATTATGACTCTACAATACTCATCGTCTCTTTCCTTTACAGGAGGAGTACGTCAAGTGTGACCACGACTTCTGCGCGGTCCGTCGGCCACACTTCTATGGACACACGGCGTGTAGGACACACGCCCCTTGTGCTCACAAGAGAGGGGATCTCAAGTACTGGGGCCCCACCACCTGTTCGGTCTGCCAAGAATGCCTACAGAAAGCATTCTATGATCCTCCCTCAGCGGAGATTCGGGACACTGCTCGGGACAACCTACGCAAGAGGGTACGTGGCTTTCAAAAGAACGCCATTGGACCATACCTAGCCACAGAAGAAATGAGATCTTTGCTGTTCCCAAAGGCCTCACCAGACTCAGTGGTCCCAGTCGAACAGATCCCCGTCGTCCAGATCACAGTGGAACCTGATACTGTCATGGCTCAGTCCATGAATGATTGTCACCTGGATTCAGAACATGATGAACACATGTCAGAGATCTCTGAGGACACCGAGAAAACCCTTATGGCCCAGGGTGAAGGGGAGGATGATGAAGAAGAGGACCGGGTAGTATATACCGAGTCCGATAAGGAGGATGCCCCTCCCTCCATCCCCCCTCCTACTCCTACACCGTCGGAAGTGTCTCTCCCATCTACGTCCTCCACCACGACTCCTCTACCTACGGCACAGGATATGATTCGGCTCATTGAATCCGTGATGGAGCAGAAGCTCCAAGAAACTCACAAGATCATTCGGTCGATGGGAGGTTCCGAGGAATCTCGCAAAATCTCCATCAAGGACCTCCCCGCATGCTCGAGCGACAATCCGTGGCGGTTCGCCGAGCATATGGGCATCGCTGATGACAAGACCTTCGTCAGCGATAAGATCGGTTCCATACCCCTGGAAGAAGTGGAGTTCTTCCCCCGCTTTGAGGCGTATCCGGACCCAAGCTAAACGAACACCTCCTTCGTAGGGAACAGGAAACGAAGGAGAAGCTGGCAGCATCTCTCACTCTCCAGGTCCAGATGGACGTAATGGCTGGTGACACCAGAGTCCCTGACCATTACATGGTCCTTGCCAAATCTCATATGGCAACCTTAGTCAAGGATCTGTACCATTTCATGCGAGCTCGTAGAGCCTGCAGAGAATTCGTGTTCTCCAGTGCCACTGTCAGACACGAACCCCGGAAACTAATTGCCTCCAACATCTGGGGCAAGTACCTCTTCCCGTCTGATCTAGTGAAAGAGATCACAGACAAGGCCGCATCTGAGAACAGGAACCTTCTCAACAAATGGGGCATGTCTAGGAAGAGAAAGCCCTCTCAGGATGACGGTCCTCAGCCTAAGAGGAAGCAGTCGAAGCATAGACCCCAGCAACGTCAGCACAGACGTTAGTTTCCGGCACCCGCTACTCCCCAAGTGGCCGCTCAGCCGCCACAGACCTTTCATTTGGTCCCACAGCCGGTTTTGTCCTCATCACCGGCCTTCAATCCCGCCTTCGAGCAGCACTCCACTACCTTACGTCCCAAGGGTAGAAGCTCAGGCAGGGGTTCCGGCAGAGATTCCTCTCGCCGGCCCTCCAGAGGCAGAGGAGGACAGGGAGCTAGCGGCCGAGGCAGCAAGTCCTCGGGACCCCAGAAGCAATGAAGTGCTTCCGGTGGGAGGAAGACTCCGCCACTTCCAGGATCGCTGGACCTTCGACTCCTGGGCACACAGCATCATCAAGAAAGGTCTGGGCTGGAGCTGGGCGCAACCACCCCCAACCTTCCGGCAATCCTTCCAACGTTCAACCCCCCTCCTGGAAGAATATGTGCTAGACCTCTTGAACAAGAAGGTGATAAGAAGGGTGAAGTCCACAAGGTTCCAAGGGAGACGGTTTTGTGTTCCCAAGAAAGACTCAGACAGACTCAGAGTCATTCTGGACTTATCCCCCCCTCAACGTATTCATATCGAACAACAAGTTCAAGATGCTGACTCTTCAACAGATCAGAACCCTCCTGCCTCGAGGGTCTTTCACGGTCTCGATAGACCTGGCGGACGCATACTGGCACATACCAATGAACCATCACGCTTCCTCCTACCTAGGATTCCGACTCCAACGGAAAAGCTATGCCTTCCGGGCCATGCCCTTCGGACTCAACGTGGCCCCTCGGATATTCACAAAGCTAGCGGACGCAGTAGTACAACAGCTCCGCATCCGAAACGTCCAGGTGATGGCCTACCTCGACGACTGGCTAGTGTGGGCGCCCTCGCCCGAGGATTGTATAGAATCCTGCAGAAAAGTTACCCAGTTTCTCGAACACCTGGGATTCCAGATAAACGCGAAAAAGTCTCGTCTATCTCCAGCTCAGAAGTTCCAATGGTTAGGCATCCACTGGAATCTTCAGTCACACCGCCTTTCCATTCCAGCAAAGAAAAGGAAGGAAATAGCAGGGTCTGTCAAGCGACTGTAAAAATCCAAACGGATCTCGAGACGCCAGCAGGAACAAGTTCTAGGCTCTCTACAGTTCGCCTCGATCACAAACCCAGTGCTCCGTGCACAGCTAAAGGATGCAGCGGGAGTCTGGAGACGTTCCGCATCCATCGCTCGAAGAGACCTCAAGAGACGGCTCCCAAGCAGACTTCGACTTCTTCTAAAGCCGTGGTCAGAAGCGAGGGCCCTAAAAAGGTCCCTTCCTCTCCAACACCCACCTCCATCTCTCAACATCCATACGGATGCTTCGTTGGAGGGTTGGGGAGGTCACTCCCACCAAAAACAGGCTCAAGGCACTTGGTCTCCCCTATTCAAGACGTTTCACATCAACATCTTGGAGGCCATGGCGGTTCTTCTGACGCTGAAGAAACTCTCCCCGCCCCCGTCGATACACATTCGCCTGACCCTGGACAGCTCTGTGGTAGTGCGTTGTCTCAATCGTCAGGGCTCAAGATCGCCCAAGATAAATCAGGTGCTCCTGACAATCTTCCGTCTGGCAGAAAGGAAGAATTGGCACCTGTCTGCAGTTCACCTACAAGGATTCCGCAATGTGACAGCGGATGCTCTATCTCGGACAAACCCGATAGAGTCGGAATGGTCTCTAGACGCAAGATCATTCTCCTTCATCTCTCACAGAGTCCCAGAACTCCAGATCGACCTCTTCGCAACGAGCGACAACCATCAACTTCCTCGATATGTAGCCCCGTACGAGGACCCCGAAGCGGAAGCGGTGGACGCCATGACCTTGGATTGGAACAGATGGGCCAAGATTTACCTGTTCCCTCCCACCAATCTTCTGCTGAAAGTCCTCTCCAAATTGAGAACCTTCAAAGGGACAGCAGCTCTAGTGGCTCCCAAGTGGCCCCACAGCAACTGGTACCCCTTGATCCTGGAGATGCAGCCAACGCTGATCCCCCTCCCGGACCCAGTTCTCTCCCAGCAAATACAGAAGTCGACTGTCTTCGCTTCTTCATCGAAAATCAAGGACCCTCATCTCATGATTTTCTCACCCTAGCCGCTAAGAAAAGGTTTGGGATTTCGAAGAAGAGTCTAGACTTCCTCGAGGAATACAAGACCGAATCCACGAGAAGGCAATACGAATCGTCTTGGAGGAAATGGGTCTCCTTTGTCAAGGCAAAGAACCCCTCGAAAATCACCATAAAATTTTGCATGTCCTTCTTCATTCACCTTCATGGACAAGGCTTGGCAGCCAACACGATTTCTACTTGCAAATCGGCCTTGACTAGACCTTTGTCATACGCCTTCCAAATAGATCTGTCTAGCGACATCTTCAACAAACTACCGTAGGCCTGTGCCCGTTTACGACCGGCACCTCCTCCGAGACCAATCACTTGGTCTCTAGACAAAGTTCTCCACTTCGCCTCCAACTTGGACAATGATTCATGCCCTCTCAAGGACCTGACTCAGAAAGTTATATCTCTCTTCGCTCTAGCTTCGGGAGCCCGAGTCAGCGAAATAGTGGCACCATCTAGAGAAGAGGGACATATCGTTTTCAACGATTCAGGAGACCTCTCCCTCTTCCCTGATCCGACGTTTCTCGCAAGAACGAATTACCTACCAAACGATGGGGCCCGTGGAGGATATGCCCCTTGAAGGAAGATGCCTCTCTATGTCCAGTAGAGAGCCTTAAGGTCTATCTTCATAGAACTTCAAACTTTGGTGGAGGCCAACTCTTCAAAGGAGAAACATCGGGCAGCGACCTGTCACTGAAACAATTGAGAGCAAAAATCACCTACTTCATTCGCAGAGCGGATCCAGACAGTACACCCGCTGGTCATGATCCTAGGAAAGTCGCTTCGTCTCTGAATTTCTTTCAGAGTATGGATTTCGAAAGCCTCAAGAACTATACAGGCTGGAAATCCTCGCGTGTTTTCTTTAAACATTATGCGAAACAAGTGCACGAAGTGAAACATTTTGTGGTAGCCGCAGGTAGTGTTATGAAACCTGCTCTGAACTCTGCTTAGAACAGTGAGTTATTAGGGACTCTAACTCGTCGGGTGCCTATGTTGACCCTCAAGTGATACGTAGTGAAGCAGAAACCACCTTGTGTTTTCTTTAACTGTTCTTACCTCAGGTGAAATGTCATAGTAGATTACCACATGAGTGCTACATGCCATGTGCATGACGTGTGTTACATAAAGACTAACGTTCCGTAGAACGAGTGCCTACTAATACTTGATTCTTCCCTTTCAGATTCAAGAGCACGCCTTTATGACTATGTACATTTTTATCAATGTAAATGTTTTTTACTATTTATTGCATGACATGTATTGATTTACCTGCAATTATATAATAAAATGTCTATTTTATTACTTGTGCGTCGCCCTTGCTCCTTTCTTACTATGAAATATACTAATTGTCATAGTTTTATTACCCTTTATTCCTGGTTAAGGAAAATGCCAGGATTTACTCCGGGCATTTATTTATATAGAGCAAGTAAGTTTCCTTAGCGAATACTTACTCAATTATGAAGATGAGTCAACTCCATACACGAAGTGTTCAACCACCACTTCTTCAAGTTTGTTTCGACGCGAATACCAAATCGCTCTGACTTATCTTATGGATCTCATTGTTCCTTCAGCCTATATGAATAGCCTTCCCATGACCACTTTGATCTTAGCATAGCCCGTGGGGACTTCCATGCCAGGGGGGCAGGAAGGCAACTGCCTCACGGTAGCTCTAGTATAGACCACTATGCTTTCGGCTCAATGTTTTAGCACTCACTTATAAAGGGAAAAAGTCTACCACGATACACTAATTCTCTGGTACTCTTCCATCAGGACGCCATGGCTTGAGCCCAAAAAACGGATTTTGAGCGAAGCGAAAAATCTATTTTTGGGTGAGATAGCCATGGCGTCCTGATGGACCCACCCTGTCTGTTATCAGGTCCCGCCCTGCGCCGCTGTATCATGGTGATGAGCGAGCTCCAGACTTTCAGAATGAGGATGGACGTGACGTCATCGAAAGCAATGGCGTCCGTCTGTTTACATCGCGAGTACCGATATCGCCACATCTAGATTGGCTGCGGCTCAGCTCCCAGCCACTCCCTGTCCGCCATATTGAAGCGTTAACTCTATATGGGGTGTAGATAGCTATGTGGCACGTCTATACATGCGTGTCCCCTGTTGTTACACGATGTCTTAAGGGGAAACCTTTAGGATACTCGCTCCAGAAGTTAGAATTCTGTGATAACCTGTGGTTTAATTCTCTGGGAAAATCCTAGTAGTGATTACCCAAGGAAGCTACCAAAAAGGAACCTTCCATCAGGACGCCATGGCTATCTCACCCAAAAATAGATTTTTCGCTTCGCTCAAAATCCGTTTTATGTATAAATGTAGGCTCTTGGTAAATTTTTGAGTGATTAATAGGATTAATCTTTGTTACAAGAGCCGTAGCCTACCGGAGGCGTCGTGGACGCTGTCGCTCGCTAGGTATAAGTTTAGTTAGTCAGAGCGACATTCCCTGTTGTTTTGCTTTAATAAATTTTAGCTATTTAGCATTACATAGGATTTCCTTCGTGCTTAGTATTATTTTGGCGAAGTATTCGCCATTCTGGCCTACGCTAGGCCATGTAGCCTAGTCGTTCGGTCCTAGTACTTCATGCATGATTTTGGTTTTTCCGAGTGTAATAAAAATTTTATTGAAGCTTTAGGCTATGTTTTATACATTTAAGACTGTGTGGAATATTTCCAAGATAGTATACGAGTGAGTTTCGGTGATTTAGGTAATCGATTCTCTTGGTGCCTAGGCTAAGTTGCTTATGGAACCTTAGTATACTTTATCATACTCCCCGGTTGTTTTCTTTTCTTCGGAGAAGGTATGCAATCCCTTTCCCTCTGTTTAAGCCTTGGGCTTATCCCTAAGTGGTTTTTTCCGAATTTATTTTCGATAAAACTATACTGGGGTGTTACTGTACCTTCCTGTTCTAGTAGTATGGTTCAAAGAGGGACAGAACAACAGAGTTTTTTAGTCTGAGTCTGTGTTTGTCTGGCTTGTGGTAGAGTCTCCCTCGCTGGCCTGACACAGACAAAGGGGGCTTAGCCTCCTTAGGTCACTACCGAGGGTTTCTGTGGATATGATTCCTTCTTTTGTGATCTACCAGACTAGTCCCTGTTGCTGTTCTCGGGGGAGGATAAGTTTCTTTCTCTGGGAGTAGCAACACCTTCCTTGCTTTGGTGCTCTGGGAGCTGGCAAGTATTGCTGGCCTTCCCCCTTAGATCTCCCTCAGGCTAAGATAAGTTTCTTGGCTGCGGGTGATCCGTCACTAAAGCAAGGTTGGTAGGACCCTCTTGTCCCTTCCCCCTCTATCTCCGTAATGGCCTAGCCATTACAGTACTGTACGTCGTTCTACATCTGGACCTAGTATAGGTTAGGATGTGGAATTGACTCAGCCCCTTGCCGGCCGGCAGAGCTGCCGGCCGGCAAGGGTCTTATATTTTTGAGTGCTGCCCGGACCTCCCTTGGTCCCTCATCCATGCCTGCCTGTAGAGCCAGACGGCATTGGTCAGGAAGCCTGAATTAGATTCTCCCCTTCCTTATATGCACTCTTTCGGATTGCCGGGCTTGGAGGTAGTGTACACTCTTATCCCGGCATCCATTCTATTTTTCTTCTACTGCTGTACCCGACCCGGCTGCCGGCCTATGAGGCCGGCAGCCGGGCAGGTGTAGTCCTCTGGTTCTTTTGCTGCCGGCTGGCATCGGTCTTGTACCTTTGCCGGCCGGCTTATGTCAGCCCTTGTCTGCCGGTCACCAAAAGTGTGGCCGGCAGCTGGGTACTACCTTGTGTAGTTGCCGGCCGGCAGCCATTGCCGGCCGACATTGGCTGTTGCCGGCCGGCAGTTGCTGCCGGCCGGCACATGCATTTGAACCAGAGTTCTGCCGCCTTATAGCAGTTAAGTAGTATACTTTAAAGCTAGTTATGGTGTGTGCCGGCCGGCAAGTGCCGGCCGGCACGTATCCCCCTATACTGTACTAGTATTCTTCAGTATAACATATACAGTAAGAAGAAAACTATGGTAAGGGTTTTGGTACAGCACTGTGTGTTCTAACACTTTTGTGTTTTCTTGCACATCCCTTTGCTGTTGTCCTACAGATAGGAAAGTGAGTTCTTTCCTGTCTATTATCCAGGATCTTAAAATCATTGCTTAGGTGTGAGCTTCACCTGTTTCCTCTGGAAACCTTGCATTGGTTACTCTAGAAGAGATTAACCATTTGATTTTATTATCTGGAAGGCTGCAACAATGGGTTGTGAGGGAAACACAAGTGTGTGTCTTTCCTTTCTGAATTGTTATGCTATACTATGCATATCCAGTGATACATAGCTCACTTGATACTCATGGAAATTTCTTCTCTTTACAGAAGGACACTCCGAAGTGCGGAAGTGCTTTCTGCAACGTCCACAGCAAGAACCTCTGCAGACATGAGTATTGTAGGAGACACGCAGCATGTGCTGTCTCCAAGGATGATCTCCGGTATTGGGACCCTCAGGTATGTACTGTGTGCACTAACCCGATTACTGAGACCTTTGATTCCCCTAGGACGGAGGAATCAAGGGATATAGCTAGGAAGAAGCTTCGTACCTGGGTAAGGGGCTTCCAAAAGAACACTTCTGGCCCTTATCTTCCAAGTGAGAAGATGAGGGCGTATCTTTTCCCTAAGGTATCAGCTGATGCAGTGATTCCCCAGCCTCAAGAGGAGATCCCCTAAGTTCAGATCCAGGTGGATGCTGAAGTCGCGGTCGCGATGTAAGACATCCAGTTAGATGACAGGATGTCTGATGTGGACGAGTGTCTGGAGGAAGACCTCCTGGCAGAAGCCCAGGATGAAGTTCAAGCCCCAGACGTTGTAGAGGTAGACGTCGACGAGGTGTCGGCTACTCCGGTTCAGATTCCGGAGCCTATTCCCTCAACATCGGCCGGTCTCCCAGTAGAGCTGGGACAGGCCCTCTCTTCTATTGTTGGAATGATCCAACAAATGCAGAAGGAGAATCAGGAGAAGGCGGCTGCAATGGAACTGCGAATGCAGTGCCTTGCAGAATCACATGGGCCCCAGAAAAAGCTCAATGTGAAAGACCTTCCCTTGTGCTCAGATGCTAACCCATGGAGATATGCTGAGAACATGCCAATGACGACTGGAAAGATCGTCATCTCGGATAAGCTGGGCTCAGTTCCCCTGGAGGAGGTGGAATTCTGGCCCAGCAAGGTATCATATCCGGACTGTTATGTCCGGCTGAGGAAGGAACCAGCTTCAAAGGAGGAGACAGGGCCGAAGGAGGTCTTAGTGATGGACCATGCTAAGGCTCAAGCTCTACTTTCATCCTCGATGAAAGAGAGGGGCTTCTCTAACTCAAAGGTAGCCGCATTGAACAGGAAGCTCCCTTCCTTTGTGTCCTCGCCTACTAGAGCCTTCCCCTTTTTACAGAAAAGGTTTCTGGCTGTACTAAAAGCAGTCGAGGCCGGCAAGCCTTGCCCCTCCCTAGAGGAGTGTAAACCTTTGTCACTGGCCCTGCCTATGGACCACAAAGACTGGAAGGACGTCCATCTTACGTTCTCAGTTGGAAAGTTGGAGGCTGATATTGCCGGACGTCAGTTCGGCGAGGACCTCCCTAAGCTGTCTGACTTTCTTTTGCGAAGAGAGTTCAATACAAAAGAAAGACTGACTGCCTCAATGTCTCTTCAGACTACTCTCGAGACGATGGCAAGTGACCCCAAGGTCCATGAAATGTTCATGGTAGTGGCCAAGACTCATCTGGCCACAGTGACGAAGGACCTTTATGGCTTCGTCAAGGCAAGGAGAGCTTGTAGGGAGTTCGTGTTTACCTTGGCTACGGTGAGGCACGAGCCAAGGAAACTAATCTCCTCCAACATTTGGGGAAAAGACCTTTTCCCTACCGACTTGGTCAAAGAAGTTGTTGATAAGGCCGCCTTGGAGAATAGAAACCTTCTCCAGAAGTGGGGCCTGGCTATCAAAAGAAAGTCTTCCCCAGATGAGGGTCCTCAACCAAAGAGGAAGACTATGAGGACTAGGCTACCGTCTCGGCCAACCAAGCCTGTTAGACAGCAACAGCAACTGCAATTGCCATTGCCCCCAGTGCCCCAGATCGTGGCACAAAACCCTGACCACTTTTCAGTGGGTACCCCAGGCCGTGTCAACACAGTCCACGGCATTCACCCCAGCGTTCGAAGGGCAGTCTACTTCCTTTCGAGCAAAGCCTAGAGGAGCAGCCAGAGGCTCGTCTAGACGCCCCTCAAGGGGAAGGGGATTCAGGGGTGGTCGTTGTCAGGAAGGCAAGACCTCAGGACGGCAGTCCAAGTGAGGTGATACCGGTAGGAGGGAGACTTCTGAAATTTCGGGATCGGTGAACCTTCGGTCCCTGGGCCCACAGCCTACTCAAGAATGGACTGGGCTGGAGCTGGTACAGCACTCCACCTCCGTGCCTTCGGTTTGGAGAAAAAAGGTGACCCGAAGGGCGAAGCCCATCAATTTCTAAGGGAGGCTGTTTTGTGTTCCCAAGAAGACTCGGAAAAGCTCAGAGTCATTCTGGACTTGTCGCCACTCAACAAGTTCATAGTGAATTGCAAATTCAAAATGCTAACACTGCAACACATAAGGACCTTACTGCCCAAGAGGGCATATTCCGTCTCTATAGACTTGTCAGACGCCTATTGGCACATTCCAATTAGCCATCGACTCTCCCCCTACCTAGGGTTCAGGCTACAACAAAGACTATACGCCTTCGGAGCCATGCCATTCGGGCTATACATAGCCCCAAGGATTTTTACGAAGCTTGCGAGCGTAGCTCTCAAACAATTACGCCTAAAGGGAATTCAGGTAGTAGCCTACCTGGACGACTGGTTGGTGTGGGCAGCATCCGAGACAGAATGCTTGCAAGCTTCCAGTCAAGTGATCCAGTTCCTAGAGTACCTACGCTTCAAGATCAACAGAAAAAAGTCTCGACTTTCTCCATCTCAAAAGTTCCAGTGGCTGGGAATCCACTGGGACCTTTTGTCACACCGTTTCTCCATCCCAGCGAAGAAAAGAAAGGAGATAGCGGGTTCTGTCAAGAGACTTCTAGATTCCGAAAGGATATCAAGACGCGAGCAGGAGAGGGTACTGCGCTCTCTCCAGTTTGCTTCGGTGACAGACCCAGTGCTAAGAGCACAGCTAAAGGATGCAATCGGAGTTTGGAGAAGTTATGCATCAAACGCGCGAAGAGATCTGAGAAGACCAGCCGCTTCGGCTAAGTACTCTTCTCAGGCCTTTGGTCCCAAGCCAGACATTTAAAGAAGTCGGTTCTTCTTCAGCCACCTCCCCCGTCGGTGACAATTCACTCAGACGCCTCGAAGGAGGGATGGGGAGGTCACTCTCATTGGAAAAAAGTCCAGGGGACTTGGTCCAAGCTATTCAAGACCTTTCACATAAAACTTTCTAGAAGCTAGGGCAGTGCTCCTTACCTTAAAGAAAGTCTCCCCGCGTCACTCGATCCACATAAGGTTGGTGATGGACAGCGAGGTAGTTGTGAGATGCCTGAATCGACAAGGATCGATGTCACCACCTCTCAACCAGGTGATGCTGGCCATCTTCCGATTGGCGGAAAAGAAGAAGTGGTACCTGTTGGCAGTTCATCTTCAAGGAGTCCGCAATGTGACAGCGGACGCTCTATCCAGGTTCACACCGATAGAGTCGGAATGGTCCTCAGACGCAGGATCATTCTCCTTCATTCTGAATCAGTCCCAGAACTGCAGATAGACCTCTTTGTGACGAAAGACAACAAGAAGTTGCCCCTGTACGTGCCCCGTACGAGGACCCCTTAGCGGAAGCAGTGGACGCGATGTCCCTCGACTGGAACAGATGGTCCAAGATTTATCTGTTCCCTCCTCACAACCTTCTGTTGAGGGTCCTCAACAAACTGAGATCCTTCAAGGGGTAGCGGCAATAGTGGCCCACAAGTGGCCGAACAGCGTGTGGTTCCCCCTGGCATTGGAACTGTAGCTGAAGTTTGTACCGCTACCAGATCCAGTTCTGACCCAGCGAGTCCAGAAGTCAACTGTCTGCGCTTCATTACAGAAAACCCGGACCCTGCAGCTCATGATTTTCTCTCCCTAGCGGTGAGAAAGCGTTTCGGGATTTCGAAAGCCAGCATAGACTTCCTTGAGGAATATAAGTGCAAATCTACTAGAAGGCAATATGAGTCATCTTGGAGAAAATGGGTGGCCTTTTGTCAAGGCGAAGAATCCGCAGGAGATCTTGACAGACTTCTGATTATCTTTCTTCTCCACCTCCATGGTCAAGGATTGGCAGCTAACACGATTTCAGCGTGTAAGTCTGCTTTGACAAGACCCATTCTATATGCCTTCCAGGTCGACCTAGGTAACAAGATCTTTAATAAAGTCCTGAAAGCCTGTGCTAGGCTCAGACCTTCAGCACCTCCAAAGCCCATTTCATGGTCTTTAGACAAGTTCTTCATTTCGCTTCTCTGTTGAGCAATGAAGAGTGTGCGTTAAAGGATTTGACATAAAAAGTTATTTTCCTATTTTGCACTCGTGTCCGGGGCCAGGGTTAGTGAGATTGTAGCCCTCTCGAGAGAGGCAGGTCGTGTTCAGTTCCTGGATGGGGGAGAACTGAACCTGTTTCCGGATCCTACGTTTCTCGCCAAGAATGAGTTACCCACCAACAGGTGGGGTCCCTGGAGAATCTGCCCTCTGAATGAAGATGCATCTCTATGTCCAGTAGAATGCCTAAAGGTCTATCTTCATAGAACTTCAGACTTCAAGGGTGGTCAACTATTCAGGGGAGCAACATCAGGCTCAAATTTATCTCTGAATCAACTCAGAGCGAAAATCACATATTTTATTCGCAGAGCGGATCCTGACAATACACCCGCAGGTCACGATCCGAGGAAAGTTGCCTCATCCTTAAATTTCTTTAATTGTATGGTTTTTGAACATCTCCGTTCATACACTGGCTGGAAGTCTTCCAGAGTGTTCTTTCGCCACTATGCGAAGCAAGTAGAGGAACTAAAGAGATCTGTGGTAGCAGTGGGTCGCGGTGTTAACCCTACTGTTTAACTCTGCGAGGAACAGTGGTCTTAATTGGGACGATTAATTCCAGGGTGAGTGTGTAGTTACATACTGTACTACAAACTAAGTGAGTGCACTGTGTTGCCCATGTAGACTGTTCCATTTCCGAAGGTGAACCTAGCATAAGTGCAGACATGTGTGCCGAGCATTTCTAACGCTAATGTCATTGATTTGTAATACAGACTTTTATGACTTTGATACCTCGGTATCTTAAAAGTGGCATTTAATGTTTTTTCTTTCAGACAAACAAGCTCTGTTTACTATCATACTTATGCTTAAAGTTTTGGGCCTGTCAATAAACTGGTTCTTGAGAACCTTGCGTCTCCTTCACCTGTGTCAATTTATTGGTATAATTGAGCATTCATTCTATGTACCTTATCTGGGATAATTCTAATAGAATTGTTCCTTTATGCAAGCTATGTTGCATTGGTTTTCCTCCTATGCGGATATAAAACCTTTGTCCAATACAAGTATTGTGCGGAGAACTGGTCGATATTTCATATTGACGCAGTGGTTCTTTACAAACTATGCTTTACTTAATATAGGGCGAGACCACTATATTAGCTTGCCTGGTATTCATACATAGGTATATGTACTCTTCGAGACTTTTCCAGAGTCTAGTAGGACTCTTCCCTGTAGGGGGCAGGAAGCTCTAACATGGTTTATAGTTAGTTGAAAAGATGTATAACGGTAACATCTTAGGTCTCTAGGTCTAGTCGACCGGGAAAAATTACATCCGGGGAGTACGGCACGTTCTGAGAATCCACAGATACAGTAATGCTCTGGTACACTTCCATCAGGACGACATGGCTTGAGCCCAAAAAACGGATTTTGAGCGAAGCGAAAAATCTATTTTTGTGTGAGATGGCCATGTCGTCCTGATGGACCCGCCCTTGCCTTTCTAAGAAAGGGCCGTAGGACCCCTCCCTACATACAGTATCTGTAGCACCTCGTGTACGTTACAAGGAATACAGATGGCGCCAGGATTGGCGCCAGGCACGCATACGAATCGGAAGATAGGGAGCCTTGGGAGCGGCTCCCCCTTTTTCTTTCCCGAATTCGTTTCTTGCCAATCGCCTCCTACGAGACAAAATCTCTGTCCAGGATGCAGATTGCCATGTGGCGTGTCAAGAATACGTCTTCTGATATGTCGCGATATCCCTTTCACGAGGGTTACTCGCTCCAGGAGTTAGAATTCTGGTACCTTAAGGTAAATTCTCTGGGAATATCGCCGTAGTTGTAATATACCCTAGGAAGGTACCCTATAGGAACTTCCATCAGGACGACATGGCCATCTCACCCAAAAATAGATTTTTTGCTTCGCTCAAAATCCGTTATATATATATATTTATTTATATAGATATATGAATTTATACACACATTTATATATGTGTGTGTATGTGTGTGTACAGTGTATATATATTTCTATGCATATATTCATTATATACACACACACATACACACACACACACATATATATATATATATATATATATATATATATATATATATATATATATATACTGTATATATATATATATATTATATATATTATATATACATTTCTACATATATATAGTGTATATATATATATATATATATATATATATATATATATATATATATATATATATCTAAATATATACATATATACCTACATATACTGTGTATAATATATATATATATATATATATATATATATATATATATATATATATATATATATATATATATATATATATATATGTGTGTGTGTGTGTGTGTGTGTGTGTGTGTGTGTGTGTGTTTATGTATATAGCGAGAGAGAGAGAGAGAGAGAGAGAGAGAGAGAGAGAGAGAGAGAGAGAGAGAGAGAGAGAGAGAGAGAGAACACAGTTTCATGAATGGATGACGCCAAACTGCGTCATCCGAGAACGTACGGTTTAGTGAATGGATAACTTCAGAGTGCTTCATGGGATCATCAAAGGGTTATGCGAATATGAATCTTTAGATTTACTTCTTTGACTAATATAAGTATTTGATATGGAAATGAGTAAAAACATGCAATCTGAATAATAGGAAAACCAATCACTTAGTAGCTATTTACAGAATCAATCTCTCATGGCTTCACATGCTAACAATTATGCGAATGAAGCAAAATCATATAGATATAATAATCGACTAATTGTATTAGCCTCAATCAGGCAAACAGAATTTTAATGATTCAAACG
>NC_090751.1:94302460-94309960 GCF_036898095.1 Palaemon carinicauda | reverse complement strand
TTGTCTTGCTAAGAGTATATAATAGTTAAAAGCAAAAAAAATGTCCACTGTATTTAGCAAAGTAGTAAACTACTGCCATTTTTTCCTAAGGTTATTGTTATTTTGCCTTGCTAATAGTATAGAGTGGTTAAAACAAAAATGTTCACTGTATCTAGCAAAATATTAATCTATCATTTTCTTTTCCTTGGAAATAAATTTTTTCACAGAGTAACACGACTAATTTTAATTTTAAATTTCATATGATTTTGCAACAAAACAAATTACACCTTTTAATGGCTTACGTTCATATATTCAAATCAAATGACTGATCAAGAAAGGGCAGCTTATTTCTCCTCATTTTACTCGATCTTGACCTTGACATTTGACCTTAATATATTTATTGGCGTAGATTTTCATACACTCAAATATAAACCAAGTTTGAAGTCTTTGACAAAGATGTCCAAACTTATGGCTTATTACGTGAATTGGACATTTTGTTTCACCATGACCTTTACCTTTGACCTCGACCTTCCAAAATTTAAGCATTCCCAGCTTTTTACATAACAGTTAATCCCTGCAAGTTTCATTACACTACGATTAAAATTGTGGTCAGGACGTTGTTCCCAAGCAAACATACACACACACAAACAAACGCTCAAACAGGGGTGAAAACATAATCTCCCTCCAACTTCGTTGGCGGAGGTAGTAATGTTTAGTATACCAGTGGATACCATAACAAAGATATTGGTGTTCAAATATATCTGCTATATGTCAGAAATAAGCACAGTGTAAAAAATAAGCCGTAATTTTAATCGGAAATTCTCCGTAAAAAAATAAACCGTTCTCAGCCGTATTTCAATAAAATACAGGCGACCGTAAGTTTTATCCTATTTTATTACCTTTTACTGGTTGGTGACCGTAATATCACTTAACGTTATTATATCCGTTTTTAAAAGAGTAAATGCCTGGCAACATTTATTCTAGGATTTCTACCGTTTTAATGAAAATTTTTAACATCGCATTCGGCTATCTCTAAGATATATGCGGTCGTACATCTGTCTGTCGTTTTACAGTCAAATTCGTGCAATAATCTATTTAGATGAAATTTCTCATTTAAAACAATTTATGATTATCTGATAACGTGACGGTTGGCTAAGTTTCGTTTATCTTATTCATTGTACGAGAAATTCAGTTATGAAAGAAAACAAGATGAACAGGAACATGATAATTAAATATAAACACCAACTTAATCCATTGAAAATTAGTCTTTTGTCCCCTGGTAGTCCATGATTTGATTAACTACACCTATTAGAAAAATCTTACTATTAAATATTTTTTTCATTTCTAATAATAATATGTTGATTGATTTATCTTTTTTATATTTTTATATTTCTAATGTGTGGTTAGTTCCAAACTAGGAATTAACTAATATATTTGAATTTCTCATGAAATTAATTATTGTGGTGGCTTGGTGGTGGCGTCCTTACCTGCTGTTTGACAGGCTTAGGTTCGATTTCGGTCAAAATCGTTAGTTCCTTTGGTTGCTGCAACCTCAATCTATTTGTGAGCTAAGGGTGGGTGGGGGTGGGGGAATCATATAGGTCTCTGGTGAGTCATCAGCAGCCATTTCCTGGTGTTTCTAGCTTGGGTGGAGAGGGTACGTAAGCACTAATCATAGAGTTCTCTTGCTTGAAGGTACTCTCGGGCACACTATTCTATCTAATTTCTCTTCCTCTTGTTTTGTTAAGTTTTTATAGTTTATATAGGAAATTTCTATTTTAATGCTGTTACTGTTCTCAAATTATTTTATTTCAACTTGTTCCTTTCCTCAATGGGCTATTTTCCCTGTTGGGGCCCCTGGGCTTATAGCACATCCTGCTTTTCCAACTAGGGTTGTAGCTAAGCAAGTAGTAATAGTACTAATAGTAATATATGGTCAGTCTCTAGGGCCTTGTCCTGCTTGATAGGTTAATGTTAGTCAGTCTCTAGGGCCTTGTCCTACTTGATAGGTTAATGTTAGTCAGTCTCTAGGGCCTTGTCCTACTTGGTAGGTTAATGTTAGTCAGTCTCTAGGGCCTTGTCCTACTTGATAGGTTAATGTTAGTCAGTCTCTAGAGCCTTGTCCTGCTTGATAGGTTAATTTTAGTCAGTCTCTAGGGCCTTGACCTGCTTGATAGGTTAATGTTAGTCAGTCTCTAGGGCCTTGTCCTGCTTGATAGGTTAATGTTAGTCAGTCTCTAGCGCCTTGTCCTGCTTGATAGGTTAATGTTAGTCAGTCTCTAGGGCCTTGTCCTACTTGATAGGTTAATGTTAGTCAGTCTCTAGGGCCTTGTCCTGCTTGATAGGTTAATGTTAGTCAGTCTCTAGGGCCTTGTCCTGCTTGATAGGTTAATGTTAGTCAGTCTCTAGGGCCTTGTCCTTCTTGATAGGTTAATGTTAGTCAGTCTCTAGGGCCTTGTCCTACTTGATAGGTTAATGTTAGTCAGTCTCTAGGTCCTTGTCCTACTTGATAGGTTAATGTTAGTCAGTCTCTAGGGCCTTGTCCTACTTGATAGGTTAATGTCAATGTCCCTGGCCTGTGCCATTCATTAACTGCCTTTAAACCTTTATGGATATGAAATAAATTAGATTTGTAGTTTTAGCATATCACTAACTAAAGGGGTAAGGAAGAAGGAGTTATTTGCAGGAGGCAAACTCGACCTATATTCCGGGCAACTTCATCATCAAGAAAATGAAGACTTTTATTAGCATTTTTATGTGGACTGACTCTTATTGCTGGATGTAACCATCCCTAAATCATTCCTCTTGGGAGCTATTACTCTCAGGTGTATCTTGGATATAGGAGAATCCTTCTGAGTTATGATCCAATTTATCTTTTTATTTTTTTTTTTTTTTGTGGGTGAAAAAAAAACTACTTAATTTGGAAATACTGAATTTGGTTTATAATTTATATCTCTTAATTCAGTATGATGTAATTGTATGTTTGTTTATTTAGATATGAATGCAAGCTATATATATACATATCTATAATATGTATATATATATATATATATATATATATATATATATATATATATATATATATATATATATATATATATATATATACACACTAACAACAATGACATATATATATATATATATATATATATATATATATATATATATATATATATATATATATATACACAATAACAACAATGACATATATATATATATATATATATATATATATATATATATATATATATATATATATATATATATATATATATATATATATATATATATATATATATATATATATATATATATATATATATATATATATATGTATATATATTCTTACGAAGCTAGTCTGGTAGTGAGTGAATATTTTATTCATGTATTTCACTTGTGTATTTAAGAGGTATATAGACAGCTCGTAAGGTGAGTTCCTCTCATGTAGGTATAAGTAATTGTATTTAAATTGTATAAGATTTTCGTTGTTCATTTACTAATATTTTTCATTCAAGTCAGCATTTGTAAATTTACGATATTTTAAGAATTAACTTTTTATTTCACGTATTTTGTTACGAAGTCTTATGTAACTTCCATTAGGTATGCTGTACCACACGCACGAAGTATGATCGTCATGTTTGCGAGGTATTAAATCATGTTTATATTTCCACGTAGTTAGAATGTTCTTGAAAATCCCAGAGTTAGCTTTATGTAATTTTTTATTGTTTCGAGGAGGGAGGTGGGTGGAGTTAGCTGATAGAGGGTTACCTCGCAAGCAAGGTTTGTTCCCGTTCAGTTTTCTATGTTGGCAACCTAAGGACACTACTCCTTGCCCGAAGCTACGGGAACGATTAATTTAGAATCGTCTAGAAGTTGATATGTACGTGCCCTTAGGAAATCATAAGCAGCAGTAGAGATCCAGTCTATCCCTTTGAAAGAGCAAGAGTTCGTCCGCTCTCTCCTCTCAAGTGCGTCAAGTGTGTGCTCACTGAAATGCGATTAATGATTTCTATCTAACATATATTGTGTGCAGTGTGTTCAAACGTTGATAAAACTATTGAATAATATATTAAACAAATACTTGTTAAATATAAATTTTTCTAACTGACCCTGTGAGTTTAGGTTAAAACAGTGAAGTGTATTTATTCTGTGTGAGGCAAAACACGTAAGTGTATCAGTTATAATTACGTAAATTTCATTTAGTATTTACTCATTAGAGTTTTAAAATGTTAATAGTTTTCATTAATCATCAAGATTAAATATTTGTGTAAACTTTAACTTCCAGTGAAACAAGTGATTGTATAATTTTCATAGAAAAATATTTTCTTGTCTTAGTCTAAGGTTTTGTTCAGATTTAATATTTCTTTGGGGTATTATTGTTGTAATTTTTTATAGAATATATTTATTTTTGTAAAGTGTGTATCATTTCGATTACCCATATTTTTCAACAGTACTTGCTCATAATCACTGTTTAAGAACCGAAGTAAGAGGTTGTTTTGAACAGTTCAAGTAAAATAATTACCCAATTTTGCTTTGAGAGTAAAGTAAGAGACATTTGGATGTTCTGCGTTTTTATATATTGCTGTCTGGGAGTTGCATAATTTCTCAGAGCTCGGGTATTAATTTTCATACTTAAAAAATTTATGTAAAGTAAACAGGTGATAATGTATATATATATATATATATATATATATATATATATATATATATATATATATATATATATATATATATATATATATATATATATATATATATATATATATATATATATATATAAAGCTGGTGTGTATATGTATATATAAATGTGTGTTTGTATGTGCGCGTGCATGTGTATATATGTATCTATCTTTTTACGTCAAGCCAATACTCATATCAGAGGCTGAACATATGGGTAAACAAGTATTATAAGAATCAATATATAATAAAAAAAAATTACACATCTTGGTCGTGCCTTTCAGAACAAAAATTTATCATAAATTTCCTAACAAATATTACTGAGTAAAAATATTGACATTCTATCCAATACGTGTTACTGTTGCACCAATTTATATGCAGTTGCATATATCGTCTTTCCAAAAATATGTACATTTGAATGTCATCAAAGTGATTGATAACCTTTTATTGTTTTGTCTGTATTATTTGATTTTTTTATTACGCTTCAGTCATAAACTACCTCCATGAGCAATAAAGAAATATTTATTGCCATATGGAAAAAAAACCTTGTATAGTTTTATGAATTGTTTGACAATCTTTATATGTTTTTTCAATCAAATATTGAAAATTTGCCCAAAAGAAAGAAACATAAGCAAATATATCGGGATTTAAATACTATATGGTAATACGTCATTTTTTATGGTAGTTCCTTTTTTACATATTTCCCACATAAGATAACAAGAACAACAACAACAATAACAACAACAACAAATGCAGTCGTTGCTAGTCCACTGCAGGACAAAGGCATCAGCCATGTCCTCATTCATGTCTAGGGTTTAGCCAGTTCTCATTCCGACGCTGGCCAGTGTGGATTGGTGATGATGGGAGACTTGTCTGATCGCTCATAGCAAAAACTACCTAGTATGGGTGGCCCTGACTAGTACAGTGTTGCTGATCATGGCAAGACGCAAACCTTTTCAATAAGTTAAGGTATCCCCACTCATGGTAATAAAGGGCAGAAAGAGAGAGAGAGAGAGAGAGAGAGAGAGAGAGAGAGAGAGAGAGAGAGAGAGAGAGAGAGAGAGAGAGAGAGAGAGAGAGAGAGAGAGAGATTAGGGCCCCTAGAAGGGAATTGCTAGAACAAGTTGTTAATCTTTTAAAAGCATTTTTCTATTGATTTGAAAATATCCTACAAATAATATGAGGAAAGGATTTTGTATAACTGTATCTCTCTGCAACATTAGAAAAATCTATAATACGTATTTTCTGTAGATACCAGGGACAGTCATAAAACTGTTTTCAATACGATATTTTGATAGCTATCATCTATAAATTCTTAGAAATGTTATCTTATAAAATTGATGTGAATAATACAGGTAAAGAAGATTATTATTATTATTATTATTATTAGTGGTAGTAGTAGTAGTAGTAGTAGTAGTAGTAGTAGTAGTAGTAGTAGTAGTAGTAGTATTTTTATTATCATTACCCTTGTCATTGTTTTATTATTATTATTATTATTATTATTATTATTATTATTTTTATTATTATCATTATTATCATTAGTAGTAGTAGTAGTAGTAGTAGTAGTAGTAGTAGTGATAGTAGTAGTAGTAGTAGTAGTAGTAGTAGTAGTAGTAGTAGTAGTATTATAAGCTATAACCCTAGTAGGAAAAGCAATATGCTATATGGCAAAAGGCTCTGATAGGGAAAATAGTTCAGTGAGAAAAGGAAAGAAGAAAATTGATTAAAAACAAGACAAATAAAAAAGAATTAAAACAGAATATCTTAGGAGCAGTGACAACATTGAATTAGATATTTCATATATAAAATAAAAACTTGAAAAAAAACAAGAAGTGAAATAATAATAGAACAGCTTGCCCGGGTGTACCCTTAAGCAAGAGTTACTTAGAATACTGAAACATTGGTATTATCTGGATATGGTCTTGTGTTATTCTAGCATCAAGAGTTGGATGAGCAGTCATTTCAGTGATCTCTTGATGACTATCAATGAGAAAGGCCTTCTTTAAGTACATACTGAAATTATAAGTACAAGGTTGGCCAGGGCACCAGCCACCCGTTGAGATACTACTGCTAGAGAGTTATTGGGTCTTTTGACTGGCCAGACAGTACTGTATTGGACTCTTGTCTCTGGTTACGGTTCAGTTTTCTTTGCTTGCACATAAAATGAATAGTCTGGCCTATTCCTTGCTGACTATCAATGAGAAAAGCATTCTTGAAGTAAATACTGAAATTAAAACAGGTATTCATACAAAGAAACGGTTGATTTCACGTTCAGAATCCTGAACAAAATTCAGTGACATTGTAAGGTAACCATATAAATTTATTCTGAGCTACAAATAGTGTATCAGAAATTATCAGTGTGAGTAAAAGAATTCTTTCATTTCAACCATGAAAACCAGGTGTTCCCAAGCTTTTTTTTTTTTTTTTTTTTTTTTTTTGGTACCCCTTGGGCATGTTTATAGATTCCTGTGTACCCCGACAATTAAGGACGAAATAAAGGACGAAACACTGAAATTGATACTGCAATATAATTCTATTATTCAATCTCAATACAAATTTCATCATGTATTGCATACAACTGACTATTCTCTTAGATCCACACTGTTAAAAAAAAGACGTGCTTTTAATCGGAAATTCTTTGTAAAAATATACGGTTCTCAACCGCATTTCAGTAATATACAGGCGACCGTAATTTTACCACACTTCATTATCTTTTACTGGTTGGTGACCGTGATATCACTCCTTTACTTCAATATATCCGTTTTTAAAAGGGTAAAAATCCTGGAATAAATATTGCCAGGTATATAACGTTTTTAATTCACATTTTTAACAGTGTAATGTACC
>NC_090751.1:94284960-94287460 GCF_036898095.1 Palaemon carinicauda | reverse complement strand
TGGCTCTTATCATCTTCTTTTCAGAATTACCGCATACAGGCAGTAATTGGGCAAAGGTCATCCTTTATGGTGGGTAGTCAAATTCAAGAATAAGTGACGAATCAAAGGTTTAAAGTAAAGTTTACAAGTATGTAAAATTTACAAGCTGGGTAAGAGAATACCGTAAGCAAGCTACGCATTTCATGCATCGTCTCCCTTCCTCAGGCTGGAGAAGAGTGGAGGAAACAATGTTAGCTATGTCGTTAAATATGGCAATTCAGGCTTAAGCGGAGAGTCGGCGGATTTACATTGGCCACCTCAGGAGCCGTGGGTGGAGTGAGTAGTGACGTGAGTGAGGCGGTGAATTCTCATTGGCTACGCTGCTCGTCTGAAGTCGGGAGGAAACAGATATCAAAAGGAAACTTTGATAGCTTGCTATATCGTTAAATACAGCAATTCTAGGTTAAGCGGAGAGGCAGCGGATTTACATTGGTTGCCTCAGGCGCTGTGGGTGGAGTGAGTAATGACGTATGTGGGGCGGCGAATTCTCATTGGCTATGCTACTCGTCGGGAGTCGGGAGGAAACCGATATCAAAATCATGGTATTCAATGTCATAGGATCAGATATCTTTGATCAAAGCACCTTTAAATCTTTGGTAGATGCTATGTTTTGTTGTATATAATATTTATTTTTTTACATATCTCATACCTCATTTTCTACACACTAATATCAGTAAGTCCCAAGAATCTAAAAACTTAAAATTACCTAAACTTGCCAATATTTGTGACATTGAGTAGGACTATTTCTGAAATATTTTCCATACCTCATCCTCTACACACTAAGATCAGTAAGTCCCAAGGATCTTAAAACTTAAAATGACCTACACTTACCAATTTTTGAAACATTGCATAAAACTGTTTCTTACCTATCATTTTATATCTAATTCTCCACACACTGAGATCAGTAAGCCCCAAGGATCTTAAAGTTTAAAAGACCTACACTTACCAAGCCTTGAAATATTGAGTAAGATAAATGGTACTTTTGATTGATCGGAAATATGTAAAGAAAAGTAAATGACATTAAGTAGTGTTATAATCATATATGGTTTGGTGGCTTATTAATTCAAAATACGGTACCAAGCGAGAATGTTGCCAAGTCTTTTTTGTTGATAAACAGTATTCTATATGACCTCTTCCCCTATAATAAAGAGTAAGTGCCGGGCTATATAAAAATATTTATTCCTGTTACGATGAGCGGGATAGAGGAGAGGCAGTAGTCAGTCCCTGTTGAGAAGGGATACCCCGAGAGTTAAACTTGGAAACCACAATCTCCCACAAATTGCCAAACCAGCGGGATGTACTCAGGAAAATGGGAGCGAGTGGGAAGGGTTGAATCTGTGTGTGCATATCTATCTGAATATTTAGCTGACATTTTTGACTGGTTACGTACACTACTACTTAAATACTTATGCAAATGCATATGTATTCATTAGTTAAATACCTATGAATGTAGATATTCATATAATGATTTTTCTAACTCTCGGAACAAGAATAACTCTAATTAATTCTCTTCCTGCATTAAAGATAAAAATCCTTATGATACGAAAAATATAGGAAACGAAAACCTTCATATTTTTTTAGGTTGATGCGAAACTAATAAGAATTTTACGACCTTGTTAGCATAATGGCATCCACCGAGGTGTTGAAAATATCAGCATTAGTCTTTCAGATTAATTTTTGACCGTATTAACTAAAATGACAATTAATTTTTATTTAATTTCACCCTTCTGGAAGCGTTGTAAATGTTATAGATGCTGTCTGAGGAAAAATATGGCAGTGATTTTATGGACCCCTGAAAAAAAATTATGGACCCTTCTAGATTAATGACATTTTGAATTTTTTCTATTTTTTTGTGGGGGTGAAGGGGGATTATGGCCCCTATCAAAAAGTATGGACCCTATTTAGATTATTTTTTCATTCTAACAGTATTTACTAAAACAATTAGAAATTTTTCTATTTTTATTTTACCTGGACTTCTGGACCCTTATTCAAAATTATTGATCCTTTTTGAATTACTATCATTTTTTTTCTTTTTTTTTTCTTTATAATTTTTAATGTAATTACTAATACGAGAATTTGATATTTTTTTACCTGGAATTATAGACTTCCATAAAAATATAGACCCCTTTAGAGTTTTTTTTATGACCGTATTCACTAAAACGACAATTTAAAAAGTTTTTTTTTTTTTTTACCTGGAATGATGGACTCCTATAAAAACTTATGGACCCTTTTACCTTCCTTTCTTTTCTGACTATATTTACTAAAACGACAATTTGAATGTTCTCTATTTTTACCTAGAATTATGGACCACTATAGAATATTATATAAACTTTTGGATGACCATTATTATAAAAAAAAGATGTTCCCATTTTTTGACGTATTTAATAAAATTGAATTTTGAAGGTTTTCTATTTTCTTACCGGGAATTATGGGATCCTATAAATTTTGGGTTGACCATTAT
>NC_090751.1:94267460-94269960 GCF_036898095.1 Palaemon carinicauda | reverse complement strand
ATTATTATTATTATTATTATCATTATTATTACCATTATCATTACTATTATTTTTATTATTATTATTATTATTATTATTATTATTATTATTATTGCAAGTTGTGTTAAAGATAATGTCCGACTTAGTTGAGTTGATTTTGTATACTGTCTTTTCATTCGCTCTTATTATCTTCTTTTCAGAATTACTGCATACAGGCAGTAATTGGGCAAAGGTCATCCTTTATGGTGGGTAGTCAAATTCAAGAATAAGTGACGAATCAAAAGTTTAAAGTAAAGTTTACAAGTATGTAAAATTTACAAGCTGGGTAAGAGAATACCGTAAGCAAGCTACGCATTTCGTGCATCGTCTCCCTTCCTCAGGCTGGAGAAGAGTGGAGGAAACAATGTTCGCTATGTCGTTAAATATGGCAATTCAGGCTTATGCGGAGAGTTGGCGGATTTACATTGGCCACCTCAGGAGCCGTGGGTGGAATGAGTAGTGACGTGAGTGAGGCGGTGAATTCTCATTGGCTACGCTGCTCGTCTGAAGTCAGGAGGAAACAGATATCAAAAGGAAACTTTGCTAGCTAGCTATATCGTTAAATACAGCAATTCTAGGCTAAGCGGAGAGGCGGCGGATTTACATTGGTTGCCTCAGGCGCTGTGGGTGGAGTGAGTAATGACGTATGTGGGGCGGCGAATTCTCATTGGCTACGCTACTCGTCGGGAGTCGGGAGGAAACCGATATCAAAATCATGGTATTCAATGTCATAGGATCAGATATCTTTGATCAAAGCACCTTTAAATCTTTGGTAGATGCTATGTTTTGTTGTATATAATATTTGTTTTTTTACATATCTCATACCTCATTTTCTACACACTAATATCAGTAAGTCCCAAGAATCTAAAAACTTAAAATTACCTAAACTTGCCAATATTTGAGACATTGAGTAGGACTATTTCTGAAATATTTTCCATACCTCTTCCTCTACACACTAAGATCAGTAAGTCCCAAGGATCTTAAAAGTTAAAATGACCTACACTTACCAATTTTTGAAACATTGAATAAAACTGTTTCTTACCTATCATTTTATATCTAATTCTCCACACACTGAGATCAGTAAGCCCCAAGGATCTTAAAGTTTAAAAGACCTACACTTACCAAACCTTGAAATATTGAATAAGATAAATGCTACTTTTCATTGATCGGAAATATGTAAAGAAAAGTAAATGACATTAAGTAGTGTTATAATCATATATGGTTTGGTGGCTTATTAATTCAAAATACGGTACCAAGCGAGAATGTTGCCAAGTCCTTTTTGTTGATAAACAGTATTCTATATGACTTCTTCCCCTATAATAAAGAGTAAGTGCCGGGCTATATAAAAATATTTATTCCTGTTACGATGAGCGGGATAGAGGAGAGGCAGTAGTCAGTCCCTGTTGAGAAGGGATATCCCGAGAGTTAAACTTGGAAACCACAATTTCCCACAAATTGCCAAACCAGCGGGATGTACTTAGGAAAATGGGAGGGAGTTGGAAGGGTTGAATCTGTGTGTGCATATCTATCTGAATATTTAGCTGACATTTTTGACTGATTACGTACACTACTACTTAAATACTTATGCAAATGCATATGTATTCATTAGTTAAATACCTATGAATGTAGATATTCATATAATGATTTTTCCAACTCTCGGGACAAGAATAACTCTAATTAATTCTCTTCCTGCATAAAAGATAAGAATCCTTATGATACGAAAAATATTGGAAACGAAAACCTTCATATTTTTTTAGGTTGATGCGAAACTAATAAGAATTTTACGACCTTGTTAGCATAATGGCATCCACCGAGGTGTTGAAAATATCAGCATTAGTCTTTCAGATTCCTTTTTTCATTTTTGACCGTATTAACTAAAATGACAATTAATTTTTATTTCATTTCACCCTTCTGGAAGCGTTGAAAATGTTATAGATGCTGTCTGAGGAAAGATATGGCAGTGATTTTATAGACCCCTGAAAAAAAATTATGGACTCTTCTAGATTAATGACATTTTGAATTTTTTCTATTTTTGTGGGGGTGAAGGGGGATTATGGCCCCTATCAAAAATTATGGACCCTATTTAGATATTTTTTTTCATTCTAACAGTATTTACTAAAACAATTGGAATTTTTCCTATTTTTATTTTACCTGGACTTCTGGACCCTTATTCAAAATTATTGATCCTTTTTAAATTACTATTAATTTTTTTCTTTTTTTTCTTTACATTTTTTACTGTATTTACTAATACGACAATTTCATATTTTTTTTACCTGGAATTATAGACTTCCATAAAAATATAGACCCCTTTAGATTTTTTTTTTATGACCGTATTCACTAAAACGACAATTTAAAAAGTTTTTTTTTTTTTTTACCTGGAATGATGGACCCCTATAAAAATTTATGGACCCTTTTACCTTCCTTTCTTTTCTGACTATATTTACTAAAACGAAAATTTGAATGTTCTCTATTTTTACCTAGA
>NC_090751.1:94249960-94262460 GCF_036898095.1 Palaemon carinicauda | reverse complement strand
ATATATATATATATATATATATATATATATATATGTATATATATATATGTATATATATATGTATATACATATATATATATATATATATATATATATATATATATATATATATATATATATATACATATATATATATATATATATATATATATATATATATATATATATATATGTATGTATATATATATGTATGTATATATATATATATATATATATATATATATATATATATATATATATATATATATATATATATATATATGTATATATATAGATGTATATATACATATACATATACAGTATATGTATATATATATATATATATATATATATATATATATATATATATATATATATATATATATATATATATATATTGTTTTCTTTTTCTTTTTTTATAAAGAAATAAGAACATTAACTTTCCAGTCCTCATCAGTTAAAAAATTATATTCTAACAATAGGTACATTCTTAAACTACTTTTTATTATGAAAAAAAATAGATAATCCTAATTTGTTACGTTATTCAAATATTTCATGATTTAATATTTTCATAATGTAGGGCCCCAAACTCCTTAAAGAGTTAGAAGAATAAGTTTTAACTACAAGAGTATCTCTTAGCTGCTCTTTTCTTTAAAAATATAATACAGGTAATCCTAATTTCTTACGATATTCAAGTAATTCATGGTTATTTTGTCATTATCTGGGCCCAAACTCACCCATTTATTTCGAGGGTGGGGGAGAGCTATATACTCTATAAGTCTCTCTGCAGTCTAGAGACACTATGTAGGCAGTCTAAGGAAAGTCTACAGTCTACAAAAAAGTAATCTAAAGAAGTTTACAATCTACAAGTAGTCTAAAAAAGTCTACAGTTTACAAAAAGTAGTCTAAAGAAAGTCTACAGTATACAAAAAAGTAGTCGAAGGAAAGTCTAAATTCTACAAAAAAAGTAGTCTAAAGAAAGTCTACAGTCTACAAAAAAGTAGTCTAAAGGAAGTCTACAGTCTACAAAAAAGAAATCGTACGAGTAAGGATATCAATCTTGTAAACTGGCAAACAAAACTTATGGCTTCACAACCTTTTCAGCAAGTATTATTTGATAGATCTTAAATGCCTCTAATTCTAATACTCAAAAGACGAATGAATAATTACTGAAGCCATTGAGGTATGATGTCAGTATTCAGAGGACTATCTTATAACTCGCTGCAATCAGACACTATTCACTACACTATAATGGCAATAATTATACTAATTAATTGAATATGACCTACACCTCCAAATGAGAGAATTTCGAGCAATGCCACATGTATATGAAACAGGTTTCAAACACGTTTCGCGGGCTCCTAATGAGAGAAGTTATCCGGTGCATATTAATCGCTATATTTGATTCCTCTAAACTGGGAAGGAATATTTACTAAGTGAGTCATTGAGATGGTATTATGGTTCTGGGAATGAGAACTGAATTATTTGATTGGCAGTTTGTATATTCATTTTGGATACTTAATGCGGTACTCAAAATATCTAGACAAGTCATGGACATTAGAATACAGTTCCGTGAATGAGCGGGGAATTATTTGATTGGTAATTTGTATTTTCATTTTGGGTACTTGATGCGTTACTCTATATTACTATAAAGTTTATAACGAGAATATCATATAAAAGTAATAAATTTATCAGTTCATAAATACTGAATATCTAGACGAGTCGTTGAGATTATAATACAGTTATGTGAATGAGAAGTGAATAATTTTATTAGCAATTTGTATATTCATTTAGGTACTTGGTGCGTTATTTGTTAACATTACTATAAAGTTTATACCAAGAATATCATATCAAATTAATTATTTTATCGGTTCACGAATACTAAATATTTATCTAGGTTATTTTCATACTTTCCTAGAGTTTTTAACTTTCTAAGCCCTCCTATTTCACATTTTCCTTTTCAGATTATGTTAATATATTATCTCATATTTTTTTTTTAATTTTAACAGTTTATATTTGGTTATTCTCCAGTTATTTATATTATTCCTTTTCTTATGTCTTGCCTAATCCATTTTCTTCCATGTGTACCGTTTTCTTCCTTGTGTTTCTTGTTTTTTCTTTCGTAATATATTTTCTTCCATTTTCTCATATGTGCATCTACATATATATGTGTATATATGTGTATTTATGTGTATATAAGAAATGTGGTCGTATCTTATTCTTGCATTAGTTCTGAAACATATTATATACGAACTTATAAAACCACATTAAACAAACGCCCAGAATAACTCCTTTTTAGAAACCTCTTTATATCTCCCTTCAAATCTTTTAAACCTGTTGTAAAGTACAACCTGAAAATAGTAAGAACTCCAGAATCTGTCTTTAAAATCTAATTGGTTAACTTGGAAGAATGCGGGCAGAGGTTTCGAGAGACAAGACGTAAACTTTGAACCTCCAGAAGACTACTTCTTTGTAGCAGGTGTCTCTTATCTCATGGTGTCTACGACCTACGTCCTTTGAAAATCTCCAGAGTTTTATTTGAGTTTCCTCTAAGAGATTGTCCTGTTTTGATCTTGTTAATGTAGGATGAGATTTCGTTGTTGTTCCTCTTTAATTACTGTAAATGCTTAATATCACAGTTCAGGATTCTTGAGCAAATCAGTTTCGTTAACAATGCATATAAAGGCGACTCCCCTAACGGGCGTCATATATGCTGGAACCTATAGTCAATTTTTTTAATGAGGCGCATTTGCACCGACTCGCAGCGGTGCCCTTTAGCAAGGAAAAGTTTCCTGCTATCTGATTGGTTACAATTATTTTGTCCAACCAATCAGCGATCAAGAAAATTTTCCGAGCGAAAGGGGCACCGCTGCGAGTCGGTGCAAATCTGCCTCACTAAAAAGAATTGACTATAGGGTTAATTCTTTGGTTTATTACCCACACATGCACACACAAAGCTTATGATTAATAATTATGGATTTTCCCCATTTGTATGGGGTAAGCAAGGTTGCCTTATTTTTGAAGGACTTTGCTTTGGCTTTGGGGTAGACCGTAGTCCCGATTGGCTGCCCTACCTGACACCGCTTAGACCCTGGTAGCGTACACTGTTAGGAAAAAAAACCGTATTTTTTACCAGAAATTCTCCGTAAAAATATTCTGGTCTCAACCGTGTTTCAGTAAAATACAGGCGACCGTAATTTTACCTTATTTTGCTATTATCTTTTACGGTTTGGTGACCGTAATATCACTCTTTTGCGTCAATATAACCGTTTTCAACAAGGTAAAAATCCTGGAATAAATGTTATCATACTTTTACCGTTTTTAATGTAATTTTTTAATAGTGTATGTTCATGTGTTGTACCAGTCACCAGCGTCCTTCCTCCCAGCAGCGAGGAGTCCTGCCGCTGTTAGGTCGACAGTTCGAGACGTGTGAGGTACTTTAAGGTGAATAATATTGATCACTGGTCTACGTCTGCGTCAAACCATTCACGAATGCAGACACAACACTCAAAAAGTATATCTAAACTTACTAATTGCAAATTATAATTTAATGCACGCAATGGTTATATGTTTGTTACTGTGTACGCTAATACTTTTAAATAATTATTTCAAACCATCACTTTCCATTTCCCTTTGAAAATAAGTCAGTATGAATTTGTGATAAAAATACACAAATACTGGTCTAAGGGGTTGTTGTTGCCCATTGGTATAATCACTGCCTTGTGATCAATAGACTGGGTTCAGTCCCGCTCAAATTAGTTAGTTCCTTTGGTCGCTACAACCTCACCATCCTTGTGTGCTAAAGATAGGGGGTTTGGGGGAGCCTATATGTCTACCTGTTGAGATATCAGCAGCCATTGCCTGGCTCTCCCTGGTCTTAGCTTAGGTGAAGATGGGGCTTGATGGCTGATTATGTATATATATGGTCAGTCTCTAGGGCACTGTCCTGCTTGATAGGACAATGTCACTGTATTTTATCTTTGCCATTCATGGGCGATCTTTAAACCTTAAGTTTAGTCATTCCAAAATACAATTCCAATTTTCCCTATGATAACACTCTCTAAACAATCTTCCACTGCCTTGGGTTAGAGTTCTCTTGCTTGAGGGTACACTCCGGCATACTATTCTATAAAGTTTTCATAGTTTATATAAGAGCTATTTATTTTAATGTTACTGTTCTTAAAATATTTTATTTTTCCTTTCCTCACTGGGCTATTTTCCCAGGTGGAGCCCCAGTGCTTAAAATATCCTACTTTTCCAACTAGGGTTGTAGAATAGCAAGTAATAATAATAATAATAATAATAATGAAAATAATAATAATAATGAAGACTAAAGCTGTGCATATTAAATTCCATTTGTCATATTTCCTATATAAATGTCAAAACAATCCCATATTTCTATCAAAGTTAGATTACCACCAGCAGATTCTACACATGGATTCAACATCTTTAAGGCCATTACCCTCTCATCATTAATAAGAATTACGCCCTTATGTCCTTCTCCAGGTGCTTGTGTTCCCAAGGAATTCCAGATGATGTTCCAGGTTGGGTTTCAATAGAAATTTTGCTCTCAGACATTTCATGTCTTGGATAAAACATTCTCACTGAATTACTCTGTTATTTCTTGATGATAAAAAGAAGTTTATTATTATAATTCTAGTTAAATGGATTAAGAAAATTGTTAAAAGATCTAGTCAGTAGTAATTAGGTAAAAAAAAAAAAAAAAAAAAAAAAAAAAAAAAAAAAAAAAAACATACACACACCTGAATTCGACAAGTATAAGGAAGAATTAACATCATCTTTTATCGCTCTTTGGAGCTGTTTGGCTGAGTCGATCGAACCTCAGTTTCTTGGGCCAGGGTTCGATTCCCTGGTGGACCAGAGACTAATAGTTTTGAGTTGATTCCGCCTTGGGTCTCTGATCCAGAGGTAGAGAGAATCCAGATATCAGGAGTATAATATATGGCTTATTTGAATATGAAAAACTCGTATAAATGTGCAGAATTTATTATTATTATTATTATTATTATTATTATTATTATTATTATTATTATTATTATTATTATTGTTGTTGTTGTTATTGTTATTGTTATTGTTATTATTATTATTATTATTATCATATATATATATATATATATATATATATATATATATATATATAGCTATATATATATATATATATATATATATATATATATATATATATATATATATATATATATATATATATATATATATATGTGTGTGTGTGTGTATATATATATATATATATATATATATATATATATATATATATATATATATATATATATATATATATATATATATATATATATATATATATATATATATATATATATATATATATATATACGTGTGGTTATGTGTTTATGTATATGTAAATTCATTCCTCATACTAGAATTCAATTTACATTTTTTTCTATTACATATATATCATTTTTACATAAGTAATAATGAAAGAATAATACTGATGTCCATTTTTTTTTAAATTTCTGAATTTCTGATTAACAATTGTTACTTTATCAACATTAACAATTAACATAAACATAATTATAATTTCCATAAAAACTGAAACAAAACTAATTCATACGTTTTTACTTCAAATTATTGCAAAAAATATCAAATCTGATGTTGATTCATAGTATTCAAACTCTTTATATAATAAAAACATTAATTCTGATATGATTATATGCAATGATTGTCCTATGTTAACGAACTATATAAGTAATTCAGTGGTCAAATGTATATTTACCTTTTAATTTTCAAATTAGGATCAATAGCTCTTTGTATATATGTACATATATATATATATATATATATATATATATATATATATATATATATATATATATATATATATATATATATATATATATATATATATATATATATATATTTATTTATATACGTATATATATATATTTATATACGTATATAGGTAGTAGGTTGGCCAGGGCACCAGCCACCCGTTGAGATACTACCGCTAGAGAGTTATGGGGTCTTTTGACTGGCCAGACAGTACCACATTGGATCCTCCTCTCTGGTTACGGTTCATTTTCCCTTTGCCTACATACACACTGAATAGTCTGGCATATTCTTTACATATTCTCCTCTATCCTCATACACCTGACAACACAGGTTACCAAACAATTCTTCATCACCCAAGGGGTTGTTCAGTGCCACTTTCCTCTTGGTAAGGGTAGAAGAGACTCTTTAGCTATGGTAAGCAGCTCTTCTAAGAGAAGGACACTCCAAAATCAAACCACTGTTCTCTAGTCTTTGGTAGTGCCATAGCCTCTCTACCATGGCCTTTCACTGTCTTGGGTTAGAGTTCTCTTGCTTGAGGGTACACTCGAGCACACACTACTATCTCATTTCTCTTCCTCTTGTTTTGTTAAAGTTTTTATAGTTTATATAGGAGATATTTATTGTTGTTACTCTTCTTAGAATATTTTATTTTCCTTTTTTCCTTTCCGCACTGAGCTATTTTCCCTGTTGGAGCCCCTGGGCTTATAGTATACTGCTTTTCCAACTAGGGTTGTAGCTTAGTAAGTAATAATAATAATAATAATATATATAATATGTATACATATATATAATATATATATATAATATATATATATATATATATATATATATATATATATATATATATATATATATATATATATATATATATATATTATATATATACACATATATATACAATTATATATATATTATATATATAATATATATATGTATATATATATATATATATATATATATATATATATATATATATATATATATATATATATATATATATATAATTTCATATCATATCATATTCACATTTTAATCTTTACATTAGTATGATAAACATCCATTTTTTTATATATTTGATATAATATTATTTTATTTTAATATCAGGATCATCAACGTCCATTCTTTTTTAATATATATAATATAATCACCTGATCATTCCTATATAATAACCATTAATATCAACTGAATAATTATATTTAAAATCATTATGAACTTTGAAATAACTCAGGCATTCGAAACATACCTGTGGACAAAATTGAACCCTTTGACATACAGTATATATATATATATATATATATATATATATATATATATATATATATATATATATATATATATATATATATATATATATATATATATATATATATATATATATATATATATATATATATTTATATATATATATACTATATATATATATATATATATATATATATATATATATATATATATATATATATATATATAGGTGTCTATATATATATATATATATATATATATATATATATATATATATATATATATATATATATATATTTATATAAATATATATATATATATATATATATATATATATATATATAGGTATATATATATATATATATATATATATATATATATATATATATATATATATATATATATATATATATTTAGGTATGTATAAATTAATATATATATATATATATATATATATATATATATATATATATATATATATATATATATATATATATATATATATATATATATGTCTGTGTGTGTGTGTGTGCGCGCGCGCGTGTGTGTGTGTGTGCGCGCGCACGCGTGTGTGTGTGTGTGTGTTTGTGTACATATATATAGAAGAGGAGTACCGTTACATTGAACAAGCGTGTATGATACACGTGCGGTACAGAATCACTTCCACCCACTCCCAAGCAATGTCGGTCACTTACTAAGGTTAACTTGTTCGCGTGAGTGTTAAAAGTAATGTTACCTCCGGACAGGATTATATCATAGGCAATTTCAAAGTCATCAGTCACTGTCAAAGAGATATTATATCACAGATAATATACCAGCCTAAGTTTTGTTCATTCAAAGAAGTTTAAAATTACGTAAATGAGTTTTTGGTAGTTGCTCACATGAAGTTTGTGATCTAACATCATAGATTAAGGGTAAACTGGAGCACTCTGTTCCATCTTGTTTTTCTTCCTCTTGTTTTGCTTTGAGTTTTTATAGCTTATTATGAAAAATATGTTTTAAGGTTGTTACTGTTCCTGAAATATTTTAATTTAAGTGTTGGTTGCTTCTCCTGTAGTTCAATTATTTGCTTGTTTCCTTTCTCTTTTACCTTGTTGGTGCCCTTGGGCTTATAGCATCTTGCTTTTCCAACTAGGGTTATAGCTTAGATTGTAATAATAATAATAATAATAATAATAATAATAATAATAATAATAATAATAATAATAATACTGTAAAAATGCAGTCTTTTTTTAGAAATATATGATTACTTATTCTAATTTTGATTGATATTTCTATTATATGAATGATAATCTGAAAATCCTGTTCTATGACAGAGTTTTGTTTAGCAATAACTATTTCATAGCTATTACTTTTGTGATGTTACTTACGTACATATAATTAGACTTTTGGGGGATTATTTCTGTTATTTATTTATCGTCCAACTATGTTTTCATTTTCCCTTTAGATCCCGAATATTTAGGGCTTATTTATGAGAACTCTCATAGAATAACGGTTAGATATTTAGTTAGATATTCACACATACGCACAAACACTCACACATATATGCAACCCCTCTCATCCACTCTCTCTTTCCGATGTAGAACATGGCGCTTTGGGCAATTTTTGGAAGATGGTGGTTTCCGAGTGTACCTCTCGTGGTGAACCCTCCCACCAGGATATGATTACTACCTTTTTCCCCTACCCAAGGCTCTGGAAGAGACCGAGTAGTCATGCGTAAGTCAATTCCACTCAGCATGACAGGAAGAACTATATATAGATACATATATATGTGTGTATGTATATATATGTATATGAATATGTGTATATATATACATACATATACACATGCATATATATACATATATACGAATAATAGTACCAGGGTTATGATATACATCTTTATTGCTTAGCTTTCGGAAAATCTATTTCCATCATCAGAGCCTAAAATAGGATACATTGTATTAGTTAAAACATAGTATGATGAATATTTAAAACAGAAAATTTAAAATGAACATACAAAAACTTTATGAAATAAAATAAGAAATTAACATAAAACTATAAAATCAATCTAAATACAAAATAAAAGATCAAAGCGCCAGCGCTATAAACTCACATGAAATAAAATTATACACAATTTAATTCGTACGTTGCCCGGCCCAGGTTTGGTTTTAGTTTGTGCTGGAATATTGCCTCCATTATTATTAAGTCGAGGTTACTCTGCGAAGTGGCCAGGATGGAAAAATTCTCCTTGGACATTGGGTGGTCCTCACTTTGGGAATGGTCTCTGATGGCTGAATGGGGTGGTTTTGCTATATGATTACCCGTTCTAGGTGAGCGACCGAAGTGCTCAGACAATCTTGCACGGTAATGTCTTTCACTTTTTCCAATATACGATGCATTACAGCGATCACACTTATATTTATATATGACACCCGAACAAAGATCATCTGAGACCCGGTCTTTAAATTTGAAAAATTTGCTCAAAGCATTTGAGGGGGAAAACACGATCTTCAATGATACCTGAGGATAAAATTCACGCACAATTCTACTGCAATGATTTCGTATTTTAAAACTGTGGGACCCCAGATATGGAATAGAAAAGAAGATATTTTTCCGAGGAGCAATTAGTTTCCTTTCACAAGGTGGTAGCGTGAGTTTGCTTAGTGTTTTCCCTATATAAGTATCAGTAAAATTATACGGGAATCCATTGTTATAAAGTAGTTTTTTAATATACGTCAGTTCCTTATGAATGTTGAGGTAATTAGAGCAAAGGTTATACGCTCTATAAGTGAGAGTACAGATAAGATTTCTCTTATATTGTATAGGAATAAAAGAGGAGAATTTAGTGCATAAGCCTGTGAACGTTGGTTTCCTGTAGACAGATGTGTTAAACCCAGTACCAAATTTATGAATGTTGATGTCAAGGAAAGATATGTTACAATCCATTTCCACTTCACTAGTAAAATTTATATTTTGGTGTTTGGAATTCAAATAGTTTAAAAACAATTGGACATGACTTGGGCTACGAAATAATAAAAACGTGTCGTCGACATACCGTCTATAAAAAAGAGGTTTAAAATCAGTAGGGCATTCATTTAACCAGATCTTTTCATAATAGGCAAGAAAGGCATTTGCGAGACTAGGTCCCATAGGGCTACCCATAGCACACCCATCAACCTGTACATAAAACTTTTTATCAAATAAAAACAAACAATCCCTAGCAGACAATCCCAGCAGTTCCTTCATCTCCTTTCTTGTAAAACCATTCACTTGTTCTTCGTCTCCAAACAGCCCTTCCACGCAGATATCTATTGTCTCAGTCAAAGGAATATTAGTGAAAAGAGACTCCACGTCAAAGCTTGCCATTGTACATTTTCCCAAGTTTAAGTTTGAAATTTCTTTAGCAAATGAAAAAAGTGAAAGACATTACCGTGCAAGATTGTCTGAGCACTTCGGTCGCTCACCTAGAACGGGTAATCATATAGCAAAACCACCCCATTCAGCCATCAGAGACCATTCCCAAAGTGAGGACCACCCAATGTCCAAGGAGAATTTTTCCATCCTGGCCACTTCGCAGAGTAACCTCGACTTAATAATAATGGAGGCAATATTCCAGCACAAACTAAAACCAAACCTGGGCCGGGCAACGTACGAATTAAATTGTGTATAATTTTATTTCATGTGAGTTTATAGCGCTGGCGCTTTGATCTTTTATTTTGTATTTAGATTGATTTTATAGTTTTATGTTAATTTCTTATTTTATTTCATAAAGTTTTTGTATGTTCATTTTAAATTTTCTGTTTTAAATATTCATCATACTATGTTTTAACTAATACAATGTATCCTATTTTAGGCTCTGATGATGGAAATAGATTTTCCGAAAGCTAAGCAATAAAGATGTATATCATAACCCTGGTACTATTATTCGTATTGAAACTCCGCTTTCCACGGAATAAATCAATAGCCGATGTGATTAAGCAACGATATGGACGACCAGTGCTTTCTCTTTATCGAAGTACAGAGCGCCAAGACTACAAACTCAAGAAACTTTCAAGTGATCTTCATTTTCTGAATTGTTGCCACGCCCAAGACCTTGTTCCTAATTTTCTACGTTTTAAGTTGTCTAATAGAAATCTTCAACGCACCCGTAGTTATAGAAATTGTCAAAAACATTTTTTATCTTGTGAGATTCGAGCAAAGCAAAGAAGTATTACTGTCTGTCGGGAATCCCTCCAAAACCAGCAACAACTGTTAAAATCCAAATTGTCTTATCTTGATTTTATACATTTAAGTAATCTTATTGAAACTAACAATTGTAAGTCAATTCAACATGTAACGCATATCCAACAAAGGAAGCTAAAAAACTTGGGGTATGTAGATGATTGTAATGTGTCTAGTGATAAGGTGATATTTAATTTTTCTAGGGTGGTATTAACAGATATTCAAAAATCTGCTCTTGCCAAGGGCTTAAAGTTTGTTTTCCCCCCTCGACGTTTAAACTATGTTCAGCACTTTTTACAGTTCGAAAAACTTTACAAAACCATTTCTACTCTAGATTTTTATGATCCCTTGAGTAAGGGAATCGGGTATTTTAAGCAGTCACTAAGGTATTTGGCTAACTGGTCATTTTATTCTTTTAATCCATTCAACAATAACAAATATTCAGACAAAGAAACTATTGGAATTCTTAAGAACTTGTCAAATAACGATGATCTTGTAATAACTAAACCTGACAAGGGCAATGGTGTTGTACTATTAGATAAAAATACTTATGTTGGGAAGATGGTGGACATTTTAAATGACAGGTCAAAATTTGCTCCGTTAACATCTGATACTTTTTCGTATCTTCTGAAATATGAAGATAAGGTTAACAGGTTCCTAAGGAAATTAAAGAATAATGGTGTCATTGCAAACGGAACTTTCCAATCTCTATACTGCTCAGGATCTAGGCCAGGAATTATGTACGGACTGCCAAAGGTTCATAAAAATAATTGTCCTTTAAGACCTATTTTGTCTGCTTGTGGGACGCACAATTATAATATAGCTAAATTTTTGGTTCCGGTAATAGCCCCAATAACAGTGAATGAATATACAGTGAAGGATTCTTTTTCATTTGCTAAAGAAATTTCAAACCTAAACTTGGGAAAATGTACAATGGCAAGCTTTGACGTGGAGTCTCTTTTCACTAATATTCCTTTGACTGAGACAATAGATATCTGCGTGGAAGGGCTGTTTGGAGACGAAGAACAAGTGAATGGTTTTACAAGAAAGGAGATGAAGGAACTGCTGGGATTGTCTGCTAGGGATTGTTTGTTTTTATTTGATAAAAAGTTTTATGTACAGGTTGATAGGTGTGCTATGGGTAGCCCTATGGGACCTAGTCTCGCAAATGCCTTTCTTGCCTATTATGAAAAGATCTGGTTAAATGAATGCCCTACTGATTTTAAACCTCTTTTTTATAGACGGTA
>NC_090751.1:94242460-94244960 GCF_036898095.1 Palaemon carinicauda | reverse complement strand
CCTAAACTTGCCAATATTTGAGACATTGAGTAGGACTATTTCTGAAATATTTTCCATACCTCATCCTCTACACACTAAGATCAGTAAGTCCCAAGGATCTTAAAACTTAAAATGACCTACTCTTACCAATATTTGAAACATTGAATAAAACTGTTTCTTACCAATCATTTTATATCTAATTCTCCACACACTGAGATCAGTAAGCCCCAAGGATCTTAAAGTTTAAAAGACCTACACTTACCAAGCCTTGAAATATTGAGTAAGATAAATGGTACTTTTGATTGATCGGAAATATGTAAAGAAAAATAAATGACATTAAGTAGTGTTATAATCACATATGGTTTAGTGACTTATTAATTCAAAATACGGTACCAAGCGAGAATGTTGTCAAGTCTTTTTTGTTGATAAACAGTATTCTATATGACCTCTTCCCCTATAATAAAGAGTAAGTGCCGGGCTATATAAAAATATTTATTCCTGTTACGATGAGCGGGATAGAGGAGAGGCAGTAGTCAGTCCCTGTTGAGAAGGGATACCCCGAGAGTTAAACTTGGAAACCACAATCTCCCACAAATTGCCAAACCAGCGGGATGTACTCAGGAAAATGGGAGCGAGTGGGAAGGGTTGAATCTGTGTTTGCATATCTATCTGAATATTTAGCTGACATTTTTGACTGGTTACGTACACTACTACTTAAATACTTATGCAAATGCATATGTATTCATTAGTTAAATACCTATGAATGTAGATATTCATATAATGATTTTTCTAACTCTCGGGACAAGAATAACTCTAATTAATTCTCTTCCTGCATAAAAGATAAGAATCCTTATGATACGAAAAATATTGGAAACGAAAACCTTCATATTTTTTTAGGTTGATGCGAAACTAATAAGAATTTTACGACCTTGTTAGCATAATGGCATCCACCGAGGTGTTGAAAATATCAGCATTAGTCTTTCAGATTCCTTTTTTCATTTTTGACCGTATTAACTAAAATGACAATTAATTTTTATTTAATTTCACCCTTCTGGAAGCGTTGTAAATGTTATAGATGCTGTCTGAGGAAAGATATGGCAGTGATTTTATAGACCCCTGAAAAAAAAATTATCTAGATTAATGACATATTGAATTTTTTTCTATTTTTGTGGAGGTGAAGGGTGATTATGGCCCCTATCAAAAATTATGGACCCTATTTAGATTATTTTTTCATTCTAACAGTATTTACTAAAACAATTTGAATTTTTTCTATTTTTATTTTACCTGGACTACTGGACCCTTATTCAAAATTATTGATCCTTTTTAAATTACTATTATTTTTTTTTCTGTTTTTTTCCTTACATTTTTGACTGTATTTACTAATACGACAATTTGATATTTTTTTACCTGGAATTATAGACTTCCATAAAAATATAGACCCCTTTAGAGTTTTTTTTATGACCGTATTCACTAAAGCGACAATTTAAAAAGTTTTTTTTTCTTTTTACCTGGAATGATGGACCCCTATAAAAATTTATGGACCCTTTTACCTTCCTTTCTTTTCTGACTATATTTACTAAAACGACAATTTGAATGTTCTCTATTTTTACCTAGAATTATGGAGCACTATAGAATATTATATAAACTTTTGGATGACCATTATTATATATAAAAAAAAGATGTTCCCATTTTTTATGTATTTAATAAAATTAAATTTTGAAGGTTTTCTATTTTCTTACCGGGAATTATGGGATCCTATAAATTTTGGGTTGACCATTATTATAAAATAGGATAAATATTTATCTCGAATGACAATTGACATTTTTATTTCATTTCTTTAAAAAGAAGAAATTAAACAATTCCCCTCACAAAAATAGACTAAATGTTACATGATTAGTCTACATAAGTCGAGTAAATGTAAATTGTTAACAAAAGTGTAGTTAAAACCATTCTGTTAATTTTTATAGCATTCGTTTCATACATAAAATCTCTATTTAAAAGCAAGAGAGGCAGGAGAGGAAAAATTAATTGAAGTATCTCGAAGCTCAACTAAAATTATATATGATTTAAAAATCATGACAAGATTAAAATTGTTGGCATTAAACGGCTGCTGAACACTTTATTCCATAAAACGGACTCTACACTACCAAAAACTAATGGCTTTTTTATAATAATAATAATAATAATAATAATAATAATAATAATAATAATAATAATAATAATGATTATTATTATTATTATTATTATTATTATTATTATTATTATTATTATTATTATTATTATTATTATTATTATTATTATTATTATTATTATTATTATTATTATTATTGTTGTTGTAGTCAATATTGTTATCATTATTGTTATTTTTTCTATTCATATTTTTATTTTCATTTGTATTTTACTATCAAAACAACAACAACAACAACCACAACAACAATCATAACAACAACAACTCCAACAACAACAACAACAACAATGAACTCTTCATGATCAAACTATCTAATTCCAGCGCCTCATGTTA
>NC_090751.1:94234960-94237460 GCF_036898095.1 Palaemon carinicauda | reverse complement strand
TGGCAATTTGTATATTCATTTAGGTACTTGATGCGTTATTTGTTAACATTACTATAAAGTTTATACCAAGAATATCATATCAAATTAATTATTCTATCGGTTCACGAATACTAAATATTTATCTAGGTTTTTTCATACTTTCCTAGAGTTTTTAACTTTCTAAGCCCTCCTATTTCACATTCTCCTTTTCAGATTATGTTAATATATTATCTCATATTTTTTATTTATTTTAACAGTTTATATTTGGATATTCTCCAGTTATTTATATTATTCCTTTTCTTATGTCTTGCCTAATCCATTTTCTTCCATGTGTACCGTTTTCTTCCTTGTGTTTCTTGTTTTTTTCTTTCGTAATATATTTTCTTCCATTTTCTCATATGGGCATCTACATATATATGTGTATATAAGAAATGTGGTCGTATCTTATTCTTGCATTAGTTCTGAAACATGTTATATACGAACTTATAAAACCACATTAAACAAACGCCCAGAATAACTCCTTTTTAGAAACCTCTTTATATCTCCCTTCAAATCTTTTAAACCTGTTGTAAAGTACAACCTGCAAATAGTAAGAACTTCAGAATCTGTCTTTAAAATCTAATTGGTTAACTTGGAAGAATGCGGGCAGAGGTTTCGAGAGACAAGACTTAAACTTTGAACCTCCAGAAGACTACTTCTTTGTAGCAGGTGTCTCTTATCTCATGGTGTCTACGACCTACGTCCTTTGAAAATCTCCAGAGTTTTATTTGAGTTTCCTCTAAGAGATTGTCCTGTTTTGATCTTGTTAATGTAGGATGAGATTTCGTTGTGGTTTCGCTTAATTACTGTTAGTTTCCTCATAGATGTTATCCTGTTTTTTATCTTCGTAATGTAAGGATTAGATTTTGTTGTCGTTCCTCTTTAATTACTGTAAATGCTTAATATCACAGTTCAGGATTCTTGAGCAAATCAGTTTCGTTAACAATGCATATAAAGGCGACTCCCCTAACGGGCGTCATATATGCTAGAACCTATAGTCAATTTTTTTTAATGAGGCGCATTTGCAACGACTCGCAGCGGTGCCCTTATAGTAAGGAAAAGTTTCCTGCTATCTGATTGGTTAGAGTTATTTTATCCAACCAATCAGCGATCAGGAAACTTTTCCTAGTGAAAGGTGCACCGCTGCGAGTTGGTGTAAATCTGCCTCACTAAAAAGATTTGACTATAGAGTTAATTCTTTGGGTTTATTACCCACACATGCACACACACAGTTTAGGATTGATAATTACCTTTTTTTTCACATTTGTATGGGGTAAACACGGTTGCCCTCTTTTGAAGAACTTAGATTTGGCTTTGGGATAGACCGTAGTCCCGACCGGCTGCCCTGCCTGACATCGCTTAGACCCCGGTAGCTTACACTGTTAGAAAAAACCGTAATTTTTACCAGAAATTCTCCGTAAAAATATTCCGGTCTCAACCGTGTTTCAGTAAAATACAGGCGACCGTAATTTTACCTTACTTTGCTATTATCTTTTACGGTTTGGTGACCGTAATATCACTCTTTTACGTCAATATAACCGTTTTCAACAAGGTAAAAATCCTGGAATAAATGTTATCATACTTTTACCGTTTTTCTTGCAATTTTTTAATAGTGTATGTTCATGTGTTGTACCACTCACCAGCGTCCTTCCTCCCAGCAGCGAGGAGTCCTGCCGCTGTTAGGTCGACAGTTCGAGACGTGTGAGGTACTTTAAGGTGAATAATATTGATCACTGGTCTACGACTACGTCAAACCATTCACGAATGCAGACACAACACTCAAAAAGTATATCTAAACTTATTAATTGCAAATTATAATTTAGTGCACGCAACGGTTATATGTTTCTTACTGTCTACGCTTAATACTTTTAAATAATTATTTCAAACCATCACTTTCCATTTCCCTTTGAAAATAAGTCAGTATGAATTTGTGATAAAAATACACAAATACTGGTCTAAGGGGTTGTTGTTGCCCATTGGTATAGTCTCTGCCTTATGATCAACAGACTGGGTTCAGTCCCGCTCAAACTAGTTAGTTCCTTTGGTAGCTACAACCTCACCATCCTTGAGTGCTAAAGATAGGGGTTTTGGGGGAGCCTATATATCTACCTGTTGAGATATCAGCAGCCATTGCCTGGCTCTCCCTGGTCTTAGCTTAGGTGAAGATGGGGCTTGATGGCTGATTATGTGTATATATGGTCAGTCTCTAGGGCATTGTCCTGCTTGATAGGGCATTGTCACTGTATCTTGCCTGTGCCATTCATGGGTGACCTTTAAACCTTAAGTTTAATCATCCCGAAATACATTTCCAATTTTCCATATGATAACACTCTCTAAACAATCTTCCACTGTCTTGGGTTAGAGTTTTCTTGCTTGAGGGTACACACCGGCTTACTATTCTATCTTTTTTCTCTTCCTCTTCTTTTGATAAAGTTTTAATATTTTATATAAGAGAAATTTATTTCAATGGTACTGCTCTTAA
>NC_090751.1:94227460-94229960 GCF_036898095.1 Palaemon carinicauda | reverse complement strand
CAGTCTAGTGCAAAACTGAAGAGTTAACCGAGAAAGTTGAAAAGATCTTATTAATATCAAATATGATATAAAAAAAAATTAGTATCTCCACCTTATGAGGAACATTCTTAGGCTAATTTCCCTTAAACGTATAGCAAAATTGAAAAGTAAAGTTGAGAAGATCTTGTCAATATAGTATATGGTATAAATGCCATTAGTAAATCGACCCTGTAAGGAACATTCTTAGACTAATTACCCTTAAATATTTAGCAAAATTAAGAATTTTAATTAAAAAGATCTTAACAATATAGTATATAGTATAAATGCCCTTAGTAACTCGGCCTTCTGAGGAGCATTATTTGGATAATTGCCCTTAAATATATAGCAAAATTTAAAAAATAAAATTGAAAAGATCTTGACAATATAGTTCGTAATATAAATTCTCCACCTTTTAAGGAACATTCTTAGACTAGTTACCCTTAAATATATAGTAAAATTAAGAAGTAAAATTGAAAAGATCTTGACAATATCGTTCGCAATATGAATTCTCCCCCTTTTAAGGATCATTCTTAGACTAATTACATTAATGATATAGAGCAAAATTGATAAATAAGATTAAAAAGATCTTGACAATATCGTTCGTAATATAAATTCTCCCCCTTTTAAGGAACATTCTTAGACTAATTACCCTAAGATATAGAGTAAAATTGATATATAAAATTGAAAAGATCTTGACAATATCGTTCATAATGTAAATTCTCCCCCTTTTAAGGACCATTCTTAGACTAATTACCCTAAGATATAGAGCAACATTGATATATAAGATTAAAAAGATCTTGACAATATCGTTCGTAATATAAATTCTCCCCCTTTTAAGGACCATTCTTAGACCAATTGCCCTAAGATATAGAGCAACATTAATCAGTAAAATTAAAAAGATCTTAACAATATCGTTCGTAATATAAATTCTCCCCCTTTTAAGGAACATTCTTAGACGAATTACCCTAAGATATAGAGCAAAATTGATATATAAAATTAAAAAGATCTTGACAATATCGTTCGTAATAGAAATTCTTCACCTTTTAAGGAACATTCTTAGACTAATTACCCTAAGATATAGAGCAAAATTGATAAATAAAATTAAAAAGATCTTGACAATATCGTTCGTAATATAAATTCTTCACCTTTTAAGGAACATTCTTAGACTAATTACCCTAAGATAAAGAGCTAAATTGATATATGAAATTAAAAAGATCTTGACAATATCGTTCGTAATATAAATTCTCCCCCTTTTAAGGAACATTCTTAGACTAATTACCCTAAGATAAAGAGAAAAATTGATATATAAAATTAAAAAGATCTTGACAATATCGTTCGTAATATTAATTCTCCACCTTTTAAGGAACATTCTTAGACTAATTACCCTAAGATATAGAGCAAAATTGATATATAAAATTAAAAAGATCTTGACAATATCGTTCGTAATATAAATTCTCCCCCTTTTAAGGAACATTCTTAGACTGATTACCCTAAGATAAAGAGCAAAATTGATATATAAAATTAGAAAGATCTTGACAATATCGTTCGTAATATTAATTCTCCACCTTTTAAGGAACACTCTTAGACTAATTACCTAAGATAAAGAGCAAAATTGATGTATAAAATTAAAAAGATCTTGACAATATCGTTCGTAATATTAATTCTCCACCTTTTTAGGAACATTCTTAGACTAATCACCCTTAAATATAGAGCAAAATTAATAAGTAAAATGAAAAAGATCTCATCAATATCGTTTATAATATAAATGCCATTTACTAAGTCAACCTTGTAAAAAAAATCCTTGGGCTACTCTGATTCAGCTCTCCTATGGCTCAACGCCTTCTCCTTTGGAACCTGACTATGTAGATAATTGAGGGGTGGATCCAACATCAATTTCAAGCATGTCAGTCATATGGACCCTTGTCTTATCCGTAATAAGCTACGTTGAATGTTTTTATCTTTTTTATATATATTCAGAAATTTATAGTGATGTTACGCTTATAACTATTACTTGTTTGAGTTTACTCACTAGTTAACTATATTCATCATCATCATCATCTCTTACACCTATTGACGCAAAGGGCCTCAGTTAGATTTCGTCTGTCGTCTTTATCTTGAGCATTTAAATCAATACTTCTCCATTCATCCTCATCTTCTTCACGCTTCAGAGTTCTCAGCCATGTAGGCTTGGGTCCTCCAACTCTTCTAGTGCCTTGTGGAGCCCATTCTGATGAACTAATCTCTATTGGGGGTGCGAAGAGCATGCTCAAATCATCTCCATCTGCCCCTCACCATGATCCGCAAATGGCACTCCAGTGATCTCTCCTAAAGTTTCGTTTCTAATTATGTCCTGCCATTTAAATCCCAATATATTTCTGAGGGATTTGTTTTCAAATGTACAAAATCTCTTGGATTATTGTTTAATTGTTTTATACTTTCTGGTAAAAAGATGTAAATGAATAAAAAATTTAGACTCCTGAAA
>NC_090751.1:94209960-94222460 GCF_036898095.1 Palaemon carinicauda | reverse complement strand
GGCAACCGACCCCTTAATGTAGGGATTACGGTGGCAAAGAAGGACTAGATGGCAAGATAATGTGAAGAATTATATGGAGAGAAGGTTAGGTGGAAGAGGACGCCTTTGATAAAAGGCAATTGAGAGGGCGCATCAGGCAACCGACCCCTTAATGTAGGGATTACGGTGGCAAAGAAGGACTAGATGGCAAGATAATATGAAGAATGATATGGAGAGAAGGTTAGGTGGAAGAGGACGCCTTTGATAAAAGGCAATTGAGAGGGCACATAAGGCAACCGACCCCTTAATGTAGTAGGGCTAATGTTGGGAAAGAAGATTTTTTTTTTTATCCATCAACAATTTCCCAGAGCCAATTTCAGTTAAAATACATAGAAAAGTATTTCATACTCATTAACAGCCAGCAGTTTTTTGCAACGAATATTGAAGTGCCACTTAAAATTGAAAGGTTTAATTATATATAAACATCATCACCCAGATATAAACTTTATTGTTTTTTTTATGAATGACCAAGTATCTGACATTTAAACGAACATGAATTATTTATGAGTATGAGAATAAAGTGCATATGTTTATCGGAAATTCAGTCGTTTTGATATTATAGAGCAATGATATAATCATACAAATATAAGTTTTAGTGTAAAATGAAAAGATACTTTATTATATTATTATTATTATTATTATTATTATTACTACTACTACTATTATTATTATTATTATTATTATTATTATTATTATTATTATTATTATTATTATTATTATTATTATTATTATTATTTTTATTATTATTATTGTGTTGAAGATAATGTCCGACTTAGTTGAGTTGATTTTGTATACTGTCTTTTCAGTGGCTCTTATTATCTTCTTTTCAGAATTACTGCATACAGGCAGTAATTGGGCAAAGGTCATCCTTTATGGTGGGTAGTCAAATTCAAGAATAAGTGACGAATCAAAAGTTTAAAGTAAAGTTTACAAGTATGTAAAATTTACAAGCTGGGTAAGAGAATACCGTAAGCAAGCTACGCATTTCGTGCATCGTCTCCCTTCCTCAGGCTGGAGAAGAGTGGAGGAAACAATGTTCGCTATGTCGTTAAATATGGCAATTCAGGCTTAAGCGGAGAGTTGGCGGATTTACATTGGCCACCTCAGGAGCCGTGGGTGGAGTGAGTAGTGACGTGAGTGAGGCGGTGAATTCTCATTGGCTACGCTGCTCGTCTGAAGTCAGGAGGAAACAGATATCAAAAGGAAACTTTGCTAGCTAGCTATGTCGTTAAATACAGCAATTCTAGGCTAAGCGGAGAGGCGGCGGATTTACATTGGTTGCCTCAGGCGCTGTGGGTGGAGTGAGTAATGACATATGTGGGGCGGCGAATTCTCATTGGCTACGCTACTCGTCGGGAGTCGGGAGGAAACCGATATCAAAATCATGGTATTCAATGTCATAGGATCAGATATCTTTGATCAAAGCACCTTTAAATCTTTGGTAGATGCTATGTTTTGTTGTATATAATATTTATTTTTTTACATATCTCATACCTCATTTTCTACACACTAATATCAGTAAGTCCCAAGAATCTAAAAACTTCAAATTACCTAAACTTGCCAATATTTGAGACATTGAGTAGGACTATTTCTGAAATATTTTCCATACCTCTTCCTCTACACGCTAAGATCAGTAAGTCCCAAGGATCTTAAAAGTTAAAATGACCTACACTTACCAATTTTTGAAACATTGAATAAAACTGTTTCTTACCTATCATTTTATATCTAATTCTCCACACACTGAGATCAGTAAGCCCCAAGGATCTTAAAGTTTAAAAGACCTACAATTACCAAACCTTGAAATATTGAATAAGATAAATGCTACTTTTCATTGATCGGAAATATGTAAAGAAAAGTAAATGACATTAAGTAGTGTTATAATCATATATGGTTTGGTGGCTTATTAATTCAAAATACAGTACCAAGCGAGAATGTTGCCAAGTCCTTTTTGTTGATAAACAGTATTCTATATGACTTCTTCCCCTATAATAAAGAGTAAGTGCCGGGCTATATAAAAATATTTATTCCTGTTACGATGAGCGGGATAGAGGAGAGGCAGTAGTCAGTCCCTGTTGAGAAGGGATATCCCGAGAGTTAAACTTGGAAACCACAATTTCCCACAAATTGCCAAACCAGCGGGATGTACTTAGGAAAATGGGAGGGAGTTGGAAGGGTTGAATCTGTGTGTGCATATCTATCTGAATATTTAGCTGACATTTTTGACTGATTACGTACACTACTACTTAAATACTTATGCAAATGCATATGTATTCATTAGTTAAATACCTATGAATGTAGATATTCATATAATGATTTTTCCAACTCTCGGGACAAGAATAACTCTAATTAATTCTCTTCCTGCATAAAAGATAAGAATCCTTATGATACGAAAAATATTGGAAACGAAAACCTTCATATTTTTTTAGGTTGATGCGAAACTAATAAGAATTTTACGACCTTGTTAGCATAATGGCATCCACCGAGGTGTTGAAAATATCAGCATTAGTCTTTCAGATTCCTTTTTTCATTTTTGACCGTATTAACTAAAATGACAATTAATTTTTATTTAATTTCACCCTTCTGGAAGCGTTGAAAATGTTATAGATGCTGTCTGAGGAAAGATATGGCAGTGATTTTATAGACCCCTGAAAAAAAATTATGGACTCTTCTAGATTAATGACATTTTGAATTTTTTCTATTTTTGTGGGGGTGAAGGGGGATTATGGCCCCTATCAAAAATTATGGACCCTTTTTAGATATTTTTTTTCATTCTAACAGTATTTACTAAAACAATTTGAATTTTTCCTATTTTTATTTTACCTGGACTTCTGGACCCTTATTCAAAATTATTGATCCTTTTTAAATTACTATTAATTTTTTTCTTTTTTTTCTTTACATTTTTTACTGTATTTACCAATACGACAATTTCATATTTTTTTTACCTGGAATTATAGACTTCCATAAAAATATAGACCCCTTTAGATTTTTTTTTTATGACCGTATTCACTAAAACGACAATTTAAAAAGTTTTTTTTTCTTTTTACCTGGAATGATGGACCCCTATAAAAATTTATGGACCCTTTTACCTTCCTTTCTTTTCTGACTATATTTACTAAAACGAAAATTTGAATGTTCTCTATTTTTACCTAGAATTATGGACCACTTTAGAATATTATATAAACTTTTGGATGACCATTATTATAAAAATAAGATGTTCCCATTTTTTGACGTATTTAATAAAATTAAATTTTGAAGGTTTTCTATTTTCTTACCTGGAATTATGGGATCCTATAAATTTTGGGTTGACCATTATTATAAAATACGATGAATATTTATCTCGAATGACAATTGACATTTTTATTTCTTTTCTTTAAAATGAAGAAATTACACAATTCCTCTCACAAAGATAGACTAAAAGTTACATGATTAGTCTACATAAGTCGAGTAAATGTAAATTGTTAACAAAAGTGTAGTTAAAACCATTCTGTTAATTTTTATAGCATTTGTTTCATACATAAAATCTCTATTTAAAAGCAAGAGAGGCAGGAGAGGAAAAAATAATTGAAGTATCTCGAAGCTCAACTAAAATTATATATGATTTAAAAATAATGACAAGATTAAAATTGTTGGCATTAAACGGCTGCTGAACACTTTATTCCATAAAACGGACTCTACACTATCAAAAACTAATGGCTTTTTTATAATAATAATAATAATAATAATAATAATAATAATAATAATAATAATAATAATAATAATAATAATAATAATAATAATAATGATTATTATTATTATTATTATTATTATTATTATTATTATTATTATTATTATTATTATTATTATTATTATTATTATTATTATTATTATTATTATTATTATAGTCAATATTGTTATCATTATTGTTATTTTTTCTATTCATATTTTTATTTTCATTTGTATTTTACTATCAAAACAACAACAACAACAACAACAACAATCATAACAACAAAAACAACAACAATGAACTCTTCATGATCAAACTATCTAATTCCAGCGCCTCATGTTAAATGCTAAAATGAAGAAGCAACTATTATCCAGCGGGACAGTCCGATAGCCAAAGTCCATTCCAGTATTTTCAGATCCTGGACAAAGGCTGGAAATGAGCCGAACGTGTAAATAGGAGGAAAAAAAAAAGTTCTCGTGAATGATCTCTTTGATGTATCAAATGACTCGACATTAATGAGATTCCAGAGTTATTTATGTTTTGGTATTTTTTTTATTTCAATGTCGAGTTACGTATCTCTTGCTTGGTGAAGTATTCACTTTCATGAAAGAGAAGTTTATGTTGCAGTGAATTATTTTTTTTTCTGTGCAGAAAGTGTGGGTTATTATTATTATTATTATTATTATTATTATTATTATTATTATTGTTGTTGTTGTTGTTGTTGTTGTTGTTATTATTGTTATCAATGTTGTTATTGTTATTATTATTATTATTATCATTATTATTATCATTATGATTATTATTATCATTGTTATTATTATTATTTTCTTGTTATTGTTATTTAATTGAAAACAATGTCTGCGTCAGTAGCTTTCTATTTTTAATTACCTCCGCCAACGAAGTTGGAAGGAAGTTATGCTTTACCCCCTGTTTGTGTGTTTGTCTGTGTGTTTGATTGTGAACAGCTTCCTGGCCACAATTTTATTCGTAAAGTAATGAAACTTGCAGAGATGAAATGCTATGTAAAAAGCTGAAAGCCATTAGATTTTGGAAGGTCAAGGTCAAATGTCAAAGTTACGGTCAAACAAAACGTCCAATTCACGTAATAAGCCCCAAGTTTGGACATCGTTTTCACAGACTTCAAACTTGACTAATATTTGAGTGATTAAATCAATGCCAACGAGAAGGTGAATTATACTATCTTTTTATCATAACATATATATTTATTATAGAGTTTATATTTTCCAGAACTAGAGTTTATACGAAGAAAATTTCATGTTTTTAGATAATATATGTTGTGGCTATTTAAATGTCATGAAATGTAAAATGTTTCATTATTACGCAATATGAAAATATGAAACTATATACCAGATGTATAATTATACGAATTATGATTTTATTGAAGAAGAAGATTAGATAAATAATAATAATAATAATAATAATAATAATAATAATAATAATAATAATAATAATAATAATAATAATAATAATAATAATAATAATAATAATAATAATAATAATTGCTGCTAGAAATTCCAGTCCATTACTTTTCTCTCTTTATTTTGATGCTAAACATAAACCAAAAGACCTGGAATAAAGCCCTGACGACTCTGTTAACATCAGAGCTAGTACCTCTCTTCACCATAACCTCCAAACCTTCTCCAATCTGTCACTCTGAATATTCTAAGTTGTCTAGATAAAGAATAAACAGTAAATTGACCTTAAGTTTTTCTAAGATAAGCTATTTTGCGTGTAAAGGCTAAAACATCTTGATGTTAGGTATAAAGCGTTTTTTATAAGAGTTTCCATTCACTTTGCTCCGTGATGAGATTTCTGTGAGGTGAAGTGAAATTGCGTTGTTAGCTTAAGTGCTTGGAAAAGGAGCTTCAATGTGATTTTTATCAAACGTTCAAGAAAGCTTATAATATATATAAATGTATATATATATATATATATATATATATATATATATATATATATATATATATATATATATATATATATATATATGTATGTGTGTATATATATATAAATATATGGATATTTATATATATAAATATATATATATATATATATATATATATATATATATATATATATATATATATATATATATATCTATATATATATATATATATATATATATATATATATATACATTATAAATATATAGATATCATGTATATATATTTTATATATTATATATATAGTATAATATATATAATATATATATATATATATATATATATATATATATATATATATATATTTAACATATACATATATATAATATATATAATATATGTATAATATATATATATATATATATATATATATATATATATATATATATATATATATACCATATATAATATATATACAATATATATATATGTATTTATATAATATATATATATACATACATATATATATATATATATATATATATATATATATATATATATATATATATATATTATATATACACATATATATATATATATATATATATATATATATATATATATATATATATATATATATATATATACATACATATATATATATATATATATATATATATATATATATATATATATATATATATATATATATATATATATATATTTATATATATACATATATATATATATATATATATATATATATATATATATATATACATATATATATATATATATATATATATATATATATATATATATATATATATATATATATATATATATATATGTATATATATATATATATATATATATATATATATATATATATATATATATATATGTATGTATGTATGCATCAAACCATGTAACTTTCCAACTCAATTTTGGTTCCATAAAAATAAACTAAATCTATCCTTTAACGCAAACCCAAAACACCTTTTTCCCTACATAGGAAGTACATCACCATTTCCACCCCTCCTCGTTTCCTCCCGGTGTAATATTTACCGAGTAAATAAATAAATAAAGAACTTCCCTAGTGTCTCCCAAACTTAAGCTCTCCAAGTTGAACGAATGCGGGCGAGTTTCAGAGGGAATCTCCTTGCAAACTTACAGACCACCCTTCAGGATAACTAACCAAGTCTCAAGACCCAGGCACCAGGTGTTGGATTTCTCAGGGCATACCGGGCCGGGCCTGCTGGTCTTCGCCTTTCTTCTGCACGCGAGCTAACCCAATTATATCAAACGTTTGTTCTGTAAAACTCTATTTTTCCCTTTCGGAGTTGGAAGAATCATTCCTTTTTTTGCCAGAACTCTTGGTGATTAAAGTGGATTTAATTATGTTTTCATGTAATTTGATCCTAATATTTGACGATTATAATGAATTTAATTGTACTTTCAGTGTGGTTTTGATTTTAACTTAACGATTACAATGAATTTAATTGTATTTCCAGTGAATTTTATCCTAATCTGTGACGATTATAATGAATTTTATTGTGTTTTCAGAGTGGTTCTGATCTTGCTTGACGATTATCATGAATTTTATTCTATTTTTAGAGTGGTTTTGATCTTAACTCTTTACAAATCTTGACAATTATAATGAATTTAATTTTATTTTCAGAGTGGTTCTGTTTTAACTCTTGAAGAATATAATGAATTTATTTGCATTTTCAGAGTGGTTTTGTTCCTTACTTTTTGACGATTATAATGAGTTATGTAATCCATTAAAATCTCTGAAATAGAATTTAATTGCAATAGTATTTTAATGATTCTCATATATATATATATATATATATATATATATATATATATATATATATATATATATATATATATATATATATATATATATATATATATATATATATATATATATATATATATATATATACATATATACATGTATGTAAATATATATATATATATATATATATATATATATATATATATATATATATATATATATATATATATATACATATATATATGTATGTATATATATGTATACACACACACACACACACACACATATATATATATATATATATATATATATATATATATATATATATATATATATATATATATATATATATATATACATATACATATACAATATATGTATGTATATATATATGTATATATATATATATATATATATATATATATATATATATATATACATATACATATACAGTATATATATATATATATGTATATATATATATATATATATATATATATATATATATATATATATATATTGTTTTCTTTTTCTTTTTTTATAAAAAAATAAGAACATTAACTTTCCAGTCCTCATCAGTTAAAATTTTTATATTCTAACAATAGGTACATTCTTAAACTACTTTTTATTATATAAAAAAAAATATATAATCCTCATTTCTTACGTTATTCAAATATTTCATGATTTAATATTTTCATAATGTAGGGCCCCAAACTCCTTAAAGAGTTAGAAGAATAGGTTTTAACTACAAGAGTATTTCTAAGCTGCTCTTTTCTTTAAAAATATAATACATGTAATCCTAATTTCTTACGATATTCAAATAATTCATGGTTATTTTGTCATTATCTTGAGGGTGGGGGAGAGCTGGGAAGCTATATACTCTATAAGTCTCTCTGTAGTCTAGAGAGACTCTGTAGGCAGTCTAAGGAAAGTCTACAGTCTACAAAAATGTAATCTAAAGAAGTTTACAATCTACAAGAGGTAGTCTAAAAAAGTCTACAGTATACAAAAAAGTAGTCTAAAGAAAGTCTACAGTATACAAAAAAGTAGTCTAAAGAAAGTCTACAGTATACAAAAAAAGTAGTCTAAGGAAAGTCTAAATTCTACAAAAAAGTAGTCTAAAGAAAGTCTACAGTCTACAAAAAAGTAGTCTAAGGAAAGTCTAAATTCTACAAAAAAGTAGTCTAAAGAAAGTCTACAGTTTACAAAAAAGTAGTCTAAGGAAAGTCTAAATTCTACAAAAAAAAAGTAGTCTAAAAAAAGTCTACAGTCTACAAAAAAGTAGTCTAAAGAAAGTCTACAGTCTACAAAAAAGAAGTCGTACGAGTAAGGATATCAACCTTGTAAACTGGCAAACAAAACTTATGGCTTCACAACCTTTTCAGCAAGTATTATTTGATAGATCTTAAATGCCTCTAATTCTAATACTCAAAAGACGAATGAATAATTACTGAAGCCATTGAGGTGTGATGTCAGTATTCAGAGGACTATCTTATAACTCGCTGCAAATCAGACACTATTCACTACACTATAATGGCAATAATTATGCTAATTAATTGAATATGACCTACACCTCCAAATGAGAGAATTCCGAGCAATGCCACATGTATATGAAACAGGTTTCAAACACGTTTCACGGGTTCCTAATGAGAGAAGTTATCCGGTGCATATTAATCGCTATATTTGATTCCTCTAAACTGGGAAGGAATAATTACTTCATTGAGATGGTATTATGGTTCTGGGAATGAGAACTGAATTATTTGATTGGCAATTTGTATATTCATTTTGGATACTTAATGAGTTACTCAAAATATCTAGACAAGTCATGGACATTATAATACAGTTCCGTGAATGAGTGGGGAATTATTTTATTGGTAATTTGTATTTTCATTTTGGGTACTTGATGCGTTACTCTATATTACTATAAATTTTATAACGATAATATCATATAAAAGTAATAAATTTTATCAGTTCATGAATACTGAATATCTAGACGAGTCGTTGAGATTATAATACAGTTATGTGAATGAGAAGTGAATAATTTCATTGGCAATTTGTATATTCATTTAGGTAGTTGATGCGTTATTTGTTAACATTACTATAAAGTTTATACCAAGAATATCATATCAAATTAATTATTCTATCGGTTCACGAATACTAAATATTTTCATACTTTCCTAGAGTTTTTAACTTTTTAAGCCCTCCTATTTCAATATTCGCCTTTTCAGATTATGTTAATATATTATCTCATATTTTTTTTTTTAATTTTAACAGTTTATATTTGGTTATTCTCCAGTTATTTATATTATTCCTTTTCTTAATTCTTGTCTAATCCATTATCTTCCATGTGTACCTTTTTCTTCCTTGTGTTTCTTGTTTTTTCTTTCGTAATATATTTTCTTCCATTTTCTCATATGTGCATTTACATATATATGTGTATATATGTGTATTTATATGTATATAAGAAATGTGGTCGTATCTTATTCTTGCATTAGTTCTGAAACATATTATATACGAACTTATAAAACCACATTAAACAAACGCCCAGAATAACTCCTTTTTAGAAACCTCTTTATATCTCCCTTCAAATCTTTTAAACCTGTTGTAAAGTACAACCTGCAAATAGTAAGAACTTCAGAATCTGTCTTTAAAATCTAATTGGTTAACTTGGAAGAATGCGGGCAGAGGTTTCGAGAGACAAGACTTAAACTTTGAACCTCCAGAAGACTACTTCTTTGTAGCAGGTGTCTCTTATCTCATGGTGTCTACGACCTACGTCCTTTGAAAATCTCCAGAGTTTTATTTGAGTTTCCTCTAAGAGATTGTCCTGTTTTGATCTTGTTAATGTAGGATGAGATTTCGTTGTGGTTTCGCTTAATTACTGTTAGTTTCCTCATAGATGTTATCCTGTTTTTTATCTTCGTAATGTAAGGATTAGATTTTGTTGTCGTTCCTCTTTAATTACTGTAAATGCTTAATATCACAGTTCAGGATTCTTGAGCAAATCAGTTTCGTTAACAATGCATATAAAGGCGACTCCCCTAACGGGCGTCATATATGCTAGAACCTATAGTCAATTTTTTTTTTTAATGAGGCGCAATTGCATCGACTCGCAGCGGTGCCCTTATAGCAAGGAAAAGTTTCCTGCTATCTGATTGGTTAGAATTATTTTGTCCAACCAATCAGCGATCAGGAAACTTTTCCTAGTGAAAGGCGCACCGCTGCGAGTTGGTGTAAATCTGCCTCACTAAAAAGAATTGACTATAGGGTTAATTCTTTGGGTTTATTACCCACACATGCGCACATACAGATTAGGATTGATAATTACCTTTTTTTTCACATTTGTATGGGGTAAACACGGTTGCCCTCTTTTGAAGGACTTTGATTTGGCTTTGGGAAAGACCGTAGTCCCGACCGGCTGCCCTGCCTGACATCGCTTAGACCCCGGTAGCTTACACTGTTAGAAAAAACCGTAATTTTTACCAGAAATTCTCCGTAAAAATATTCTGGTCTCAACCGTGTGTCAGTAAAATACAGGCAACCATAATTTTACCTTACTTTGCTACTATCTTTTACGGTTTGGTGACCGTAATATCACTCTTTTACGTCAATATAACCGTTTTCAACAAGGTAAAAATCCTGGAATAAATGTTATCATACTTTTACCGTTTTTCTTGCAATTTTTTAATAGTGTATGTTCATGTGTTGTACCAGTCACCAGCGTCCTTCCTTCCAGCAGCGAGGAGTCCTGCCGCTGTTAGGTCGACAGTTCGAGACGTGTGAGGTACTTTAAGGTGAATAATATTGATCACTGGTCTACGACTACGTCAAACCATTCACGAATGCAGACACAACACTCAAAAAGTATATCTAAACTTACTAATTGCAAATTATAATTTAATGCACGCAATGGTTATATGTTTGTTACTGTCTACGGTAATACTTTTAAATAATCATTTCAAACCATCACTTTCCATTTCCCTTTGAAAATAAGTCAGTATGAATTTGTGATAAAAATACACAAATACTGGTCTAAGGGGTTGTTGTTGCCCATTGGTATAATCACTGCCTTGTGATCAATAGCCTGGGTTCAGTCCCGCTCAAACTAGTTAGTTCCTTTGGTCGCTACAACCTCACCATCCTTGTGTGCTAAAGATAGGGGGTTTGGAGGAGCCTATATATCTACCTGTTGAGATATCAGCAGCCATTGCCTGGCTCTCCCTGGTCTTAGCTTAGGTGAAGATGGGGCTTGATGGCTGATTATGTGTATATATGGTCAGTCTCTAGGGCACTGTCCTGCTTGATAGGGCAATGTCACTGTATTTTATCTTTGCCATTCATGGGCGATCTTTAAACCTTAAGTTTAGTCATTCCAAAATACATTTCCAATTTTCCCTATGATAACACTCTCTAAACAATCTTCCACTGCCTTGGGTTAGAGTTCTCTTGCTTGAGGGTACACTCTGGCATACTATTCTATCTTTTTTCTCTTCCTTTTCGTTTGATAAAGTTTTCATAGTTTATATAAGAGCTATTTATTTTAATGTTACTGTTCTTAAAATATTTTATTTTTCCTTTCCTCACTGGGCTATTTTCCCAGTTGGAGCCCCAGTGCTTAAAATATCCTACTTTTCCAACTAGGGTTGTAGAATAGCAAGTAATAATAATAATAATAATAATAATGATAATAATAATGATAATGATAATAATAATAATAATAATAATGAAGACTAAAACTGCATATTAATTTCCATTTGTCATATTTCCTATAAAAATGTCAAAACAATCCCATATTTCTATCAAAGTTAGATTAGCACCAACAGATTCTTCACATGGATTCAACATCTTTAAGGCCATTACCTTCTCATCATTAATAAGAATTACGCCCTTATGTCCTTCTCCAGGTGTTTGTGTTCCCAAGGAATTCCAGATGATGTTCCAGGTTGGGTTCCAATAAAAATTTTGCTCTCAGACATTTCATGTCTTGGATAAAACATTCTCATTCAATTACTCTGTTATTTCTTGATGATAAAAAGAAATTTATTATTAT
>NC_090751.1:94192460-94204960 GCF_036898095.1 Palaemon carinicauda | reverse complement strand
CACCTCACCATGATCCGCAAATGGCAGTTCTGTTCTGTTCTGTTGAAGATTGCCTGGCCTTTTTGGCCAGACACGGGCTTTTGCAATCTTGCAGCCCGTAGGTTTTTGAGTGGGATATATTGGGATAAGTAGTTGGGTAGGGAGTATTCTGCAACATTTATTTTAGGATATTGGGATAGGTTTTGGGTGGTGATGGGATGTTTGAAAAGGAGTGATTGACTGTGGAATATCGTCCTATGAGCCCACTGGATCCAGTCTGAGTTAGAGAGAAAGAGTTGTAGTAGCAAGTCCCGATAAGTAGGAGAGCTCGGGAAGAAGTTGAAAGTTTGTAGTCAGAGAAGTTGATATAGGTGAAGTGAAAAACTTCATAGTGGTTTAAGCTTAAGTGTAAGATAGAGGGATAGTGTGAGATTTCAGCTGAGTAGGAGAGAGCTGAAGAGGAGGAGTTGTAGCGGTTTTAGTGGTAGAGATAGGGTGGAATATAAAATTCCTGTACCTGTAAATGATAAAAAAAAGGGAGGGATAAAAAAAAAAAACGTAAAAATAAGGATTATTTTTGAGACAAACAAAGGGAGATGAAGGTGTAGATGGCAACACAGACCGCAGTGCGACAACGGGTTGCCATCTGAAGAAAGAAGAATGTGTTGGAGGTCAAAGAGACCGACAACACAGGCCGCTGTGCGACAACTGGCTGTCAGCCGAGAGGAGGGGAAGATGTGCCGGAAGTCAAAAAGGACCGCTGACGACCCCGGACACAACCCCAGACAGGCAACACAGGCCGCTTGTGCGACAACGGGCTGCCAGTCCAGAGGAGAGGAAGATAAGGCCGCAGCCACCAGCAATCCCCCAGGTCCCAGCACAGAATTGTAGAGAGGATAAGGTTTCTCTTTTAATTACCGCTTAGATTTTACGTTGACTTTGTTGCAACGTTATCTCGGTGGAGGGTAACTCCGGAGAAAGGCTGAGAGGGTATTATGATTGTCAATAATATGCTTGACAATTTCTGTTGCAGTAGCAGGAGTATTGGGATTAAGATCCTGCCGAAGTATGCTTGTTTCCTAACATTGCTGTAGATAGTGCTGTAAAGGTTCTTCTGCGTCCTAATTACAGTACTTGCATGGTCTAATTGGTCTATGCTGTGCTGCAGGGTCTTGGCTATTATCTAAGATGATCTGCCAGTTGCATAGATATCCCAGTCGCTGTCTGCAAATAATTACTGCGTCCTGGCGAGGTGTTTGTTTTGCAATTGGGTGTGGTAATATGTTAGTAGCTTCAATGTACCACTTTGCAGATCTTGAGCCATCAAGGAAGGCCCTTCTAACTTCACTAGTCTTTTGAATGTTGCAGTAGGTAGCCATTTTATTTTGAATGGTTTTTAATAACTGTTGCAGAGTAATGCTGATAGTTTGGCACATTAAGGCCGATTTAGCTAGGTGGTCGGCCTCGTCGTTGTCAGAGATTCCTGTATGCCTTGGTATCCAATTCAAGGTGACTTGCCTGTTGTTTCTTTGGTGGAGCAGGGCTAAAAATTTAATTGCAGTGATGAGGTGCACATTCTTTGTAGGTTCCTTGTTGCTGAGGGCCATCGTGGCTTCTCTGGAATCTGTATGGATCGTTGTGTTCCCGTTTTGTTGATTGGCAGAGTGTTCTAGGGCTTTTGCAATGGCCTCTAGTTCAGTTTGCAATGTGGAGGCATGGTTGGAAAGTCTCCAATTTGCTTTACATCCTGATGTAGAGATAACTGCAGCCATGGCTGCAGGGATTGCACGGTCAACTGATCCATCTGTGTAATAGATATGAGGCGCAGGAGTGTTCCTGATTGCATTTTTTGCAGCTGCATTGAGTTGCTCTGGCGTGCAAAGAGCCTTGCTTGCTGGTGGTAGGATAGTGAAGTTGTATTTGATGGGATCACATGGCCAGGGAGCAGGAGGGATGTAGCCCTCATACATTTGTTGTCCCTTGATTTTGTGAGCCTCGTTTTGCATCTGCATTCTTCTGAGTGAATCCAGTAGTTTCTTTGCATGGGAGCTGGGCAGATCTAGTTCTTCAGCAGGAGGTAGAAGCCTTTTTATTTTATCAATGAGTGGGCTTTTTCTGTCTGCGATGATTGACTTGAATATAATGCTGCTATTCCTTATGTCAATTCTGGCTGACAGGGCGATTAGGTTAGTTTCTGCTCTGAGTAGGTAGAGTCTTGTCCACATTGGAGAGCCACTGATGAGTCTCATGGCATTGTTTTGGACTACTTCTAATGATGCTTTTTGAGTGTCTGTCAATGCAGTAAGTGTGGGTGCTACATAATCAATGTGGGATCGAATTGCTTGTAGGTAAAACAGCCTTAGGTGGTTATTAGATACTCCTTGTTTAAGGGAGGTCATGCGTTTCATGGCTGATAGACGGATTTTTGTCTTCTCTCTGAGGTAGGTTACTTCATTAGCTGCTGACAGGGTTTTGCTAATGATTACCCCGATGTACATGAATTGACTCACCCATTCGATGTCCTCACCTCTCAGTGTGAAGTTTTGAGGGTTTTGCGAGCGTTTTATAGCCATTGCTTTGGTTTTTTTGGTATTGATCTTCAGGCCAAGATCATTGCATTTGGCTTGGATCATGTCCAGAGCTTTTTGAGTGATATTTCTGGCATGAGCTTTGTTTGGGCATACTATACATATGTCATCTGCATATATGAATATCTCCACTCCTTTTGGGAGTTTTAGAGTGGCTAACTTCTCCATCAGTAGATTGAACAGGTAGGGGCTGAGTATGCCTCCTTGTGGTGTTCCGTTTTCTAGGGGGATGAGCTCAGTGGGTTTTCCTTGGAAAGTGACTCTGGCCTCTCGATTTTGTGTGTAGTTTCGAGTCCAGGCCAGTAAGTGCCCTTTCACTCTTTTTTCAACAAGTGTGAAGAGTATAGCTGGTGAGCTGGCTAGCTTAAAGGCTTTCTCGAGATCAAGGAATATGACAAAAGCTTTTTTGTCATTAATTGTTGAGAGGACATCTATGATGCATTCTTGAGTGCGTATGACATTTCTGTAGGCATATAGGCGATGATGTAGTTGGCCTATTTTCCACTGCCGTCTATTGAGTACCATTTTCTCAGCTACTTTCTCTATGCAGCTTATCAAAGCTATAGGTCTGTAGGCATTTGGCTCCTTAGGTTTTGGAATAGGTTTAGTGTCCTGCTGGTTCCATGTGGTTGGACGTAGTCTTTCCGTATGTGTCTTGTTTATCAGATGCTGGTAGACCAATTTGGCATGGTTTCCCATGTTCCTTAGCATGCTGTATGTGATGAGATCGGCTCCAGGGGCAGTGTCCTTCCTGCCTTTTGATAGGGCCGTATTTAGTTCTTCCATGGTATAGGAGTGATCAGTGTCATCTACCATGTTGCAGGCGGCTTCTATGATATTGTTCCTGATTGGGAACAGAGTTCTCTGCCTGTTGATGGTTGGCAGAGGTAGATTGATGCTTTTTGCTCTGTCCGCAAAGTTGTTAGCAATCCTCTTGGCTTCAGCTAATGGGTCTGGGAGTGTAACTCTGGGTGTATTATATTTCCCAGAGACTTTGTTAAACCAGTCCCATATTTTGGCTAGGGATGTGCTGAAGTTGACCTCGTTGCACCATGAGTACCATTTGTCTAGTTTTACTTCCAGTGATACTTGCACAGAATGCTTGATGATTTCTACAAGTAGATTATTTAGTTCATCTGTTCTGTGTCTTCTGAGAAGTTTCCTGGTCCTGTTTATTCTAGAATTCATTTCTTTGATGCGGCTGTTTTAGCACCAGGCATCAGCATGTTTCTTCTCAGAGTACTTTTTTGTGGCATGGATACACTGGCTGCTACCTCTAGTTGTTTGCTGAAGTCGGTAGATAGGGTGGAGATATCATTGTGCGGGTGTTTGATATATTCCAGAGCCCACTCTGTCATGGCTGTTTTGAATTTTTCCCAGTTAGCAAACTCTGGGTTCCACCTTTTTGGGGGTGGAGGAGGAGGTGGGTATTTCTGCAATTCGAGTATTATTTCAATGGCAAAGTGATCACTGATTAGTACAGGATGTGGTTGCCATTTGGCTCCTCTTTGTATGGCACTGGATAAGAAGGCAAGATCTAGACGACCTCCTTTTAGATGGGTGGCTTCTGTGACGTTGTTAAGCAGTGCTACATCAGGATATTCTTGCAGTAGGGCATGCAAGTGTCTGCCAGTTTGATTTGTTTCTAATATTGAGTTCAGGAACTGATGATGAGCATTAAAGTCGCCAGCAATAATTGAGTCTTCGTTGGAGGCTTCTGCAAAGAGTGCCTCGGCATCGATATTTTTGCTGGGGATTTGTATATGTTGTGGACTGTTAGCATTGTGGCTAGGAGAGATATCTGGATACTTAGCGTCTCTGCCTCGGTCCCACAGTCTATGCTTGGCACGCGAGTGATGTCTCTTATGGTTTCATTTCTAATCCTGTCCTGCCAATCAACTTTCATTATCTTTTTTCTCAAATCTACAAAATCTCTTGGATTATTGTTTAATTGTTTTATATTCTCTGGTAAAAAGATGTTAATGAATAAAAAATTTTAGACGCCTGAAGTGATGTTAAGTTTTCATCTGTTACTTGTTCACATCTATTCAATAGGTAACTAGATTATCAGGCAAAAATTTTAATTAATTCAAACCTAGAAGGGCACCAAGTAGAGCGCAGACCTCCGCCGCAGCAGCTTATTTCTCGACCTTTTACTCGACCTAGTACTTGACCTTTGACCTTAACATGTATTAATTGGCGTGGATTTTCATACATTCAAATATGAGCCAAGTTTAAAGTCTGTGACAACGATGTCCAGACTTGTGGCTGATTACGTGAATTGGACATTTTGCTTGACCATGACCCTGACCTTTGACCTTGACCTTCCAAAATCTAATCATTTCTAGCTTTCTGAATAACAGTTAATCCCAGTAAGTTTCATTACTCTACGATTAAAATTGTGGACAGGAAGCTGTTCACAAAAAACACACATTAACACAGAAACAGGGAGTGAAACATAAGACAAACACACAAACAAGGGGTAAAATATAATTGTGTTATACATATTTAAATGATTCCATAAAGCAAAGCAGTCTTAGAAATACCATGTAATCAAATTTTCAATATTTTTATTACATTATACTTAACCTTCAACCATAGAGGAAACTTGAAGACTTAATTTTGACTATAATGAAATTAAAACTAATTATACCTATATAATGATACATATATTTTTTCGACGTCTCTGTTAATTCAGATTTTCACTGATCAAAAACTTGAGAGATGCAACCCATACAAAGGTAAAAAAAAAATAAATATAAAAAACCTCTTGAATTATTCTAATCAGAATTTGGCTTCTCCCAACGACTTGAGTTTTAATGAAAAGCTTAGACGAAAAAGAGAAAGAAAATGAATGATGATAGTAGCAACTCCTCGAAAAAAGGAAACTTCCCTGATTATCATCATCTCCTATTGGCCTTATTCTTCACCATTATTCTATTCCCACCCCTTCCCCCTCCCTGTCTTATCCCTTCTTTTCTTTGGCTTCTCTCCCAATTACTCATCCTATTTATTTCCTCCTTCCTCCCATTCCCTCACCTCACCAGCCACCTCATTACTCTTTATACGCCCAATGTCCATCCTCAGAATTATATCATAAGCTCGGATAGGCAGACTTTACCAGTGGTAAGGCACGAGAGAGTAGAAATTTTTTGATTAAAAGGCAAAAGCAGGTGTTCTGGCAGCCTTAGGCTTTATCTACAATGGGGATTTTTCCTTCTAGGTAATCCATGGATAGTAATAAGTCTCTCTCTCTCTCTCTCTCTCTCTCTCTCTCTCTCTCTCTCTCTCTCTCTCTCTCTCTCTCTCTCTCTCTCTAGAGATTCATAATATACCCTTTGTCTAAGGTACCTTGGAATCAATCATTATTTTCTTAAATCTTACGACACTCAGTGTGACTCTCTCTCTCTCTCTCTCTCTCTCTCTCTCTCTCTCTCTCTCTCTCTCTCTCTCTCTCTCTCTCTCTCTCCTGGAATAAGGAGGAATTCTGGAGATTCATATGTCCAGTGCTTAAGGTACATAAGAAATTATCATTATTTTCTCAAATCTTACGACATGCAGAGTGATTCTCTCTCTCTCTCTCTCTCTCTCTCTCTCTCTCTCTCTCTCTCTCTCTCTCTCTCTCCTCTCTCTCTCTCTCTCTCTCTCTCTCTGTGCACATATATGTCAAGAATAGAAGTTGAAATAAGGAAGAGTTATGGAGATTCATAATAAAATCCTTTGTTCGTCTTTAACTAAGAAATTATGTTTATTTTCTTGAAATTGTCAACACTTATTATGAGTAATGATGATTGGCAGTTACAGTATATATAATGATTTAAATATAATCATATAATTTCCAAAAGAGCAAGATAAGGAAAATATAGTGTTTGTTTGTTTCATAGATAAGTTCTAAAAATATATGTGTCACTAATTAGGAGGAAGAGGCGAGCATAGCGTAAGATGAATAAAGTCAGCATAGTGCAAGGATGAATAGAAAATTCTAGATTATTCATTATTGAATATTAGGTCCTATGATATTCATCAGCATCTAAAAGAGGTTTGAAATTCAAAGTTATCAATGAACAAATAAATAAATTGACACTAATTATGATCAGTTTACTTAAACTCTATCAAATTCCTTGATGAAGGATGTCTAAGCACACACATATCATGAGAGAGAGAGAGAGAGAGAGAGAGAGAGAGAGAGAGAGAGAGAGAGAGAGAGAGAGAGAGAGAGAGAGAGAGAGTTACAGGGATTTTGGATGTCTCAAAGTTCCAGCCAATGTTTTTATTTTGAACAGGCTAACATGAGTCTTTTTATAGGAGTATATGAATTATATGTTTCAAAGCTATTAATGTTTTCTTGAAATATATTATTTTAAATTTCCATTTCTTCTTATATCATTGATTTATTTTCTTGTTTCCTTTCCTCACTGGGCTATTTTTTCCCTGTTGGAGTCCTTGGGGTTATAGCATCTTGCTTTCCAAACTATGGCTGTAGCTTGGCTATTAATAATAATAATAATAATAATAATAATTAATAATAATAATAATAATAATAATCCACGTTCTCCATTTGCTCTTGGGTAGAGCGAATTAGTTTAAAACATTTACATTATTTTTATGATCTTGTCTAACTTATTCTTGAATTCGTTTACCGTGTTACGGTTCACTAAATCCACTAAAATCATTTCCATGTATTTGTTATTTTGTATTTGAAGAAATCACCACATTGATTGGTGTTGTATCTTTTCAATTCCAGTTTGTATCCGTTACCTCTGGTCTGAGTTGTGCTATGGGTGAATAGAATGCTTAGAATGTTGTAATCTACATTTGGTAATCCTTTAAGAATTTTCAGAGCTTCTATTAATATTCCCCTTAGTCATCTTGTTTGTAATTCAAAACTACCAGTTCTGAGAGAGAGAGAGAGAGAGAGAGAGAGAGAGAGAGAGAGAGAGAGAGAGAGAGAGAGAGAGAGAGAGACTTACAGCTCTAAACCTCCAAAAATGTCTGTCTGGAGATATTTTTTCCACTTAGTCATGGTATTTGTAGACCAAATAAGTTCAGAGAGAGAGAGAGGAGAGAGAGAGAGAGAGAGAGAGAGAGAGAGAGAGAGAGAGAGCCCCAAAGCCCCAAAAATGTCTGTCTGGAGACATTTTTTCCACTTAGTCATGGTATTTGTAGACCAAATAAGTTCAGAGAGAGAGAGAGAGAGAGAGAGAGAGAGAGAGAGAGAGAGAGAGAGACTCACACCTCTAAACCTCCACAAATATCTGTCTGGAGACATCAACAGATTTGGACAGAATATAGACAGACTATGTGTCGTCGAACCGCTCTCGAGAATTTCCTCGGAATTTCTTGTGCTTCAATGTACATTATATGCTGGAGCCTTTCATAATCCCAGAAGAGGATTAGGTTCTCCGCCACTCTGGAATACCTTCGATATATGTGGTAATGTATGTTGCAAGAATTTGCAAGTGTTTGGTAGTTTCTCGTATGGGTAGAATTAGGGTTTGATATTAGTTTATGGTTAGTTGTTATACATACATACGTGCATATATACATACATATAGTTTATGATTATACAGATATTTATGTATACATACACACACACACACACACACACACACACACATATATATATATATATATATATATATATATATATATATATATATATATATATATATATGTATGTATATATATTTATGTATTTGTATATACAAATATATATATACATATATATTTATATATATATATATATATATATATAGAGAGAGAGAGAGAGAGAGAGAGAGAGAGAGAGAGAGAGAGAGAGAGAGAGAGAGAGAGAGAGAGAGAATTATTGATGCATTTCACAGTGAATATTTTTGGGTCACAAACATATATATAACTATTACACTTAATGTGGTAATGCTGATAACGAGTCATACTTTATAGAGGATTGATATCTATAATTGAGTTTCTGAATAGCTAACAACGTCTTTGCTGTGGGAATGAATTTGTTCTTGTTAAATTTGGGAATTTAAATTTTATGGCTGAGTTCTAACTCTACGCTTTTAGAATATTCGAATCTTCTTTATATATTATTGTAATACATATCTGTGTTTTTCACAGAATTACCATAGCTTAGAGCCGGAAAATCTGAATGCAAATAGTACTATTGAAATAATTAATTTCTTATACATTACTTAAAAAAACTACCATGAAAATATGTTTTAGTTATCATATACTTCAATTTTTTATAGAATTCGAGTGCTTTTACTTCATGACAAAAGATGGTAGCACAAGCCATCTGTTCTATGCCTGTTAATAAGTCTATCTAATTGGAAAAGGGAACTAGATTGCTACTTGAGCAGAAATATGTCTGACAGGTATAAATTATATTCTATTCACGTGCAAATCATATTCGGTTCCAATTGGGTAGGCTAATTTTGGCTATTTTTAAACCAAAATGACGTCATGGAATGTTCTAGAATGCAAGGATAACAGAGCTCTACGCATTGTTTCTTTTCAGGCCCAATAGATGGCCATGGCAGTGAATTACCAAATTGTTAATTATCCCCATCACCCACTCATTATAATTTTCATTACTTAATTTTCTGTTGCTATTTGGGCATAAAGTTACTACAAAACAGATGCACGTTAACTTGATGTTTCTTGTTGTCTGGCCGCAACTTAATTCTTAGGAAATTATAAATTTCGCAATGAATGTAACAGAAAAATTTCCTCAGCAAACAATCGTCATGGGGGTCAAGGAGGCACCAGATAGTTGCCAAATGTACTGAAATCGGTGAGGTAATCAAGTAATTACAAAGTTACTTAATATAATTTTCCATTACCTTTTTATAAAACCTAAATATAATTCATATGTTTCATAGTATGACATGTATTTTTGGTAAAAACTACGTAGAATAACAATATTGTTATCTTCAGAAAGGCATTTACGTAGACCCCCACCCGCCTCCCTCCCTTACAACGTAACGAGTTTTACTTTACTACCAGTAGATGGCATCAGAGGCACCTTATCTCAACTAATATAATATATTATTTGAGGACCACGTGGGTCCCAAAAATGTACTAGGCTAGAGAATAGGTACTTGGTAAATTGTCCAATGATCGTTTCCTTATTAGAAATGGATATTTTTATCAGAAAAAGGTGTGAATTTTTCATATGCGATCGGAAGCAACCCGAGTTTACTTATAAAAGTGTTTAGTATTTACTATCATCACCAGAACACATGGATGATAAGTCATGTTCCTGTACAAGTGACCAAAATAACAATCATCAGCATAGTTAAGGTTGGTGGGACGAGTTTGGGACAGCGCTGCCAAATGGAATTTCCTTGGATGGAAAATACCATTATTCTTTATAGATTCAAATAATTTAAGGAGTAATAGTTATATGTCAAAAGTGCATGATTATGCTGTAGTTTGATGTTCTTATAATCAGCGTAATTAACATAGACAAGTAGAGTAATGAAAAAGAAAATTGTCTCATTTCTGTTTCGTCGCCAGCGCCCGCTTTGTTGCGTTATCCACCTCCGAATCTGTGTTTGTTATTATGGGCGTTCCAGAATGTAAATCAGTTATAAGATAAACCTTATCCTCCTTTCCTTAGCAAATGTATGCATGTCAGTAAAGCTGTTTCTTGCTTCAATATAGGGTAAAAGAATCCATTAAGTGTATGTATGTATGTATGCAACGGCCACGAAATTCCAATTCAATGATAGGCCAATTGTGAATATATATATATATATATATATATATATATATATATATATATATATATATATATATATATATATATATATATATATATATAAGCTGATTCAGCAAGATCCTTGAGAGAGAGAGAGAGAGAGAGAGAGAGAGAGAGAAAGAGAGAGAGAGAGAGAGAGAGAGAGAGAGAGAGAGAGAGAGAGAGAGAGAGAGAGAGAGAGAGAGAGAGGCCACCTACAAGAAAGGGATGCTGTTAATCTCTGCAAATCATTATCAGTTATTATAATCAATTTCTAAGCTACAACCCTAGTTTGAAAAGCACCATGCTATAAGAACAGGGGCCCCAACAGGGAAAATAGCCTAGAGAAGAAAGGAAATAAGGAAAAATAAAATATTATAAGAACTGCAACAACTTAAAATAAATATTTCCTATATAAACTATAAAAACTTTAACAAAACAAAAGGAAGAGAAATAAGATAGAATAGTGTGCCCGAGTGAACCCTCAAGCAAGAGAACTCTAACCCAAGACTTAGGAAGACCATGGTACATAGGCTATGAAAAGAGACAGAGTATACCCATAACAAAATTAGCCAATGTTTTTAGTAGTCTACCACAATCTAGCAATGACATTGCCGCATTTCTCGGGTTAAGCAGTCAACCAATTGGAGTTCAGTTCAGAAAAAAAGATCTAACGGAGATACGTAAAGTTAATTTCTCATTCAGGATATTTCTTACTAAGTGGATATGATTACGGACTGTTAAAATCCCTTCTGTTTTATGATCACTTATTATCATGCAAGCTATTATACGAGAGACGATGAATTGTGAAAGAGAGCGAGGCTAATGAAAATGAAATACAAACACCAACTGGGCCCTATGAAAACACACCATTGTCTCTTATCGGTCGCTTAGGGACTGAACTGACTCGTTTAAGAAAATCTCTTTTAGGAAGATCCATTGTTGGTTGTGATAAAATCGAAACGAGATTATCTATTCTGATTCAATATCTCGTATAATAAAATGGAGGTCGAATACATCCAGGCATTTTGTTATAAATGCAATTAGAATCTGTTATTTTCTTTAGTTATTTCTCTAGTTATTATTGTTATTACCTCCTCCAGCGAAGTTGGAAGGAGGTTATGTTTTACCCACGGTTTGTGTGACTATTTGTAAACAGCTTCATGACCACAATTTTGATCGTAGAGTAATGAAACTTGCAGGGGATTAACTGTTATGTAAAACGCAGGGATTTATTAAATTTTGGAAGGTCAAGGTCAAAAGTCGAGGCCACGGTCAGGAAAAATGTCAAATTCACGTAATTAGCCATAAGTTTTGACATCGTTGTCACAGAGACTTCTAATTTTGTTCATATTTGTGTATGAAAATCAACCGCAATTAATACATGTTAAGGGCGTAGGTGAAGGTAGATTCTAAGGTCAAGGTCAAGCAAAGGGTCAAATTTCGTTCATCCCCCATATGGCCGCAATTTTAATCGTAAAGTAATGACACTTGAAGGGATTTTAAACATATATTAAGACTGGAAAATTAACAAATTTTGTAAGGTCAAAAGGTCCAGGTCACAGACGAGCAAAACGTTCAAAATTAGTAAAAAAAAAAAAAAAAAAAAAAAAAAAAAGGGTTGAGACATATGCTGCCCTGGCGGAGGTCTGCACTCTACTGAGTTCCCCTTTAGTTGGTAAGTGTTTTTCCTTTTTACCTTTTTTTTTTTTTTTGCAATAAAATCATATTTCTAAAAAGAAGAAAGAAAAATACCACTATCTCCATGAGCAGAAAATAGAACTGAAAGGAGATATATACTGTAGTTTATCAGTAATTGTTTTTTCATTATTACATTAAAGTAATAAAAAGATAGAAAATACTAGAAACGAAAATATTTAGTGTATCAGTAATTGTTTTTTTTTTATTAACATTAAGATATCCCTTTAAAGAAATTAGAAAAATACCCTTCTCTTCATGAGCAGCAAAACCACAAATAGAGTTATCTAGTTTATCAGTAATTGTTTTTATTATCTTAACATTAAGATATCCCTCTAAGAAAATAAGAAAAATACCTTTCTCCCCATGAGCAGCAAAATCAGGAATGGAGATAACTAGTTTATCAGTAATTGTTTTTATTTTCTTAACAATAAGATATCCCTCTAAGAAAATAAGAAAAATACCTTTCTCTCCATGAGCAGCAAAACCACAAATAGAGATATCTAGTTTAT
>NC_090751.1:94176151-94183651 GCF_036898095.1 Palaemon carinicauda | reverse complement strand
GAGAGAGAGAGAGAGAGAGAGAGAGAGAGAGAGAGGTGTCTTAGAACTTGACCTTGAACTTTGACCCAATAACTACCAGAATATAACCAAATTGTCATTAGATCATTGCCAAACATCCCACCTAAACTTCATGAAATTTGGTTCAATAGTTTTTTTTTAATTATTCGAATTACAAACAAACTAACACACAAGCAGTGGGTAGCAAACATAATAAATAATTAATAAAAAAATAAATATATAAATGAATAAATAAATAAATACACGCCTATCGAAACATTACATTCGCAAAGAAGTTGACGAAGATAAGGAACGAAACTAGATGGAACAAGAAAACTTATTACACTTATTTGTTAAGAGAAACAATACCAAAGAGACCGAAACTACATGGAACTAGAAAACATATTACACTCACTTAATAAACGAAGCAATACCAAAAACAGACCGAAACTATAAGGAACTGTGAAACACATTACACTCACTCGTTATAAGAAACAATACCAAAAAGACCGAAACATGATAGCACTAGAAAACATATTACACCCATTTAATAAACGAAACAGTACCAAAAAACAGATCGAAACTAGAAGGAACTGTAAAACATATTACACTCCTTCGTTATAAGAAACAATACCAAAAAGACCGAAACAAGATGCCCACTGGTATACATATTACACTCATTTAATAAACGAAACAATACCAAAAAAAGATCGATGCAAGAAGGAACTGCAAAACACATTACACTCATTCGTTATAGAAACAATACCAAAGAGACCAAAACAACATGGCACTAGAAAACGTATTACACTCATTTAATAAACGAAACAATACCAAAAAATAAAAACAGATCGAAACTAGAAGGAACTGCAAAACAATGTGAGGAAATAAATTCGCTTGCTAGTTTACAATGCCTGGCAGTGTCTACAATGTCCATGAGAGACATCTCGCTCTTTCTTTTGTTTCTTTTGTCACAGTAATTTGGGTCAGTGCCCTTTTTTTTCTTTTACAGGACCCGTCCTTTGGGGAAGGGTTAATTCTTCGTCTGGCTCCCAGAGTCAACAACATTATATCTTTAGAGTTTAGGAGGTCCCTGAAGTTGAGGTGAATTGATGGTATTTCCTAAGAATATTATTATTATTATTATTATTATTATTATTATTATTATTATTATTATTATTATTATTATTATTATTATTATCATTATTATCATTATTATTATTATTATTATTATTATTATTATTATTATTATTATTATTATTATTACTTGCTATGCTACAACCCTAGGTGGAAAAGTAACATGCTATGAAGACAAAGGCTTCAACAGGGAAAGCAGCCCAACGAGGAATGGAAATAAGGAAATGAATAAACTACAAGAGACAAAATGAACTATTAAAATGAAATATTTTAAAAACTGTAACAACATTGAAATAAACCATTCATATATAAACTATAAAAACTAAAAAAACTAAATAACAGGACGAGGAATAAGATAGAATAGTGTGCCTGAGTGTACCCTCAAGCAAGATGTTTGTGTATTGGTATGACTATCAAATCTCTACTGTTATGGAGGATATAGAATTTTGAAAAATATCGCAAATCAATTGTGGAATGTAAGGTGTTTATTAATGTTAATAACAGTGTAGAAAAAAATAAGGCTCTTAATGTTGAGGAAACAGAATGTTGAATATAATATTGCAAATCAAATGTGGAATGTAAGCTGCTTAATAATGTTAATAATAGTGTAAGAAAAATATTGCTCTCAATATGAAGGATATACACTTTTGAAAAATGGGGTAAATCAATTGTGGCATATAAGCTCGTTAATAATGTTAATAATAGTGCAAAATAAATAAAATTCTTTGTATGGAGGAAATATAATTTTAAAAATAGGGTAAATAAATTTTGTAATGTAAGCTGGCTAATAATGTTAATAACATCGTAAAAAATTAAGGCTCTTAATATGACAGAAGTAGTTACGCAATTAATAGACTTTCTTATCAGTAAGCAAGAGAAAAAAACCCTGCTTGCTAATATCCACAACTTGAAGGTTTTAAAGGTTTAAAGGGCAGAGGCAAGGGACAGTGACATTGCCCTAGTAAGCAGGACAATGCCCTAGAGACTGATCATAAATACATATGATTAGCGCCTGAGATTCCTGTACATACAAGCTAAGACCAGGGAGGGCTAGGCAATGGCTGTTGATGACTGATCAGATAGACCTATAGGCTTCCCCAGACTCCTCATCCTTAGATCACAAGGATGATGAGGTTGCAGCGACCAAAGGAACTAACGAGTTTAAGCGGGACTAACCACAATCTAGCAATCACTAGTCAAGAGACGTTTCGACATAGCCAATGAAAACCCTAAACTTGTCAATGAAGCAAAAAGTTCCCGTCCTTAGCTCACAAGGATGGTGAGGTTGCAGCGACCAAAGGAACTAACGAGTTTGAGTGGGACTCGATCTGGCGATCACCATTCAGGAACGTTACCACATAGGCCACCACAGCCATAAACTTGCAAATGAAGCAGAAAGTTCCTAAAACTAACTTATTTTTATTCAGTTATTCGTAATTACCATAATCTAAAATAAATGATAAAAACAAAGGCTAGTAATCATAGATGCTCCAAAATCTAACCATTGCTCTCTATTCTGGGTAGTGCCATAGCCTCTGTACCGTGGTCTTTCACTGTCTTAGGTTAGAGTTCTCTTGCTTGAGGGTACACTCGGGCACTCTATTCTGTCTTATTTCTCTTCTACTTGTTTTGTTAGTTTTTATAGTTTACATAGGAAATATTTATTTTAATGTTACTTTTCTTAAAATATTTAACTTTTCCTGTTTCCTTTCCTCAGGGGGCTATTTTCCTTGTTGGGACCCCTGGGCTTATAGCATCCTGGTTTTTGCAACTAGGGTTTCAGCATAGCAAGTAATAATAATAATAATAATAATAATAATAATAATAATAATAATAATAATAATAATTTTATTTAAAAGTCTGAATATCAGAAAATATACCATTTATTTATAGGCACTGTAATCTTCCTTTATGGAAATGAATAGATGGCTAAATGTATTTCCAATAGATATATTTCATTCAAATTATGGCTGTTGTCCTCTTTATTGAAAAAAAAATAGATGTAGGTACAATTTATACAAAATATATTGCTACTCATAATTCATCCGTAACACACACACACACACACATACACACACACACACACACACACACATATATATATATATATATATATATATATATATATATATATATATATATATATATATATATATATATATATATATATATATATATATATGTGTGTGTGTGTGTGTGTGTATTTATATCTATGTATATATATATATATATATATATATATATATATATATATATATATATATATATATATATATATATATATATATATATATATATATATATTGTCTATATATATATAAAATGTATATATATATATATAAAATATATATAAAATATATATATATATATATATACATACATACATATACCAAAGGCACTTCCCCCAATTTTGGGGGGTAGCCGACATCAACAAGAACAAAGCAAAAAAGGGGACCTCTACTCTCTATGTTCCTCCAGCCTAACCAGGGACTCAGCCGAGTTCAGCTGGTACTGCTAGGGTGCCACAGCCCAACCTCCCACATTTCCACCACAGATGAAGCTTCATACTGCTGAGTCCCCTACTGCTGCTACCTCCGCGGTCATCTAAGGCACCGGAGGAAGCAGCAGGGCCTACCGGAACTGCGTCACAATCGCTCGCCATTCATTCCTATTTCTAGCACGCTCTCTTGCCACTCTCACATCTATCCTCCTATCACCCAGAGCTTTCTTCACACCATCCATCCACCCAAACCTTGGCCTTCCTCTTGTACTTCTCCCATCAACTCTTGCATTCATCACCTTCTTTAGCAGACAGCCATTCTCCATTCTCTCAACATGGCCAAACCACCTCAACACATTCATATCCACTCTAGCCGCTAACTCCTTTCTTACACCCGTTCTCACCCTCACCACCTCGTTCCTGACCCTATCTACTCGAGATACACCAGCCATACTCCTCAGACACTTCATCTCAAACACATTCAATTTCTGTCTCTCCATCACTTTCATTCCCCACAACTCCGATCCATACATCACAGTTGGTACAATCACTTTCTCATATAGAACTCTCTTTACATTCATGCCCAACCCTCTATTTTTTACTACTCCCTTAACTGCCCCCAACACTTTGCAACCTTCATTCACTCTCTGACGTACATCTGCTTCCACTCCACCATTTGCTGCAACAACAGACCCCAAGTACTTAAACTGATCCACCTCCTCAAGTAACTCTCCATTCAACATGACATTCAACCTTGCACCACCTTCCCTTCTCGTACATCTCATAACCTTACTCTTACCCACATTAACTCTCAACTTCCTTCTCTCACACACTCTTCCAAATTCTGTCACTAGTTGGTCAAGCTTCTCTTCTGTGTCTGCTACCAGTACCGTATCATCCGCAAACAACAACTGATTTACCTCCCATTCATGATCATTCTCGTCTACCAGTTTTAATCCTCGTCCAAGCACTCGAGCATTCACCTCTCTCACCACTCCATCAACATACAAGTTAAACAACCACGGCGACATCACACATCCCTGTCTCAGCCCCACTCTCACCGGAAACCAATCGCTCACTTCATTTCCTATTCTAACACATACTTTACTACCTTTGTAGAAACTTTTCACTGCTTGCAACAACCTTCCACCAACTCCATATAACCTCATCACATTCCACATTGCTTCCCTATTAACTCTATCATATGCTTTCTCCAGATCCATAAACGCAACATACACCTCCTTACCTTTTGCTAAATATTTCTCGCATATCTGCCAAACTGTAAAAATCTGATTCATACAACCCCTACCTCTTCTAAAACCCCCCTGTACTTCCCAGATTGCATTCTCTGTTTTATCCTTAATCCTATTAATCAGTACTCTACCATACACTTTTCCAACTACACTCAACAAACTAATACCTCTTGAATTACAACACTCATGCACATCTCCCTTACCCTTATATAGTGGTACAATACATGCACAGACCCAATCTACTGGTACCATTGACAACACAAAACACACATTAAACAATCTCACCAACCATTCAATTACAGTCACACCCCCTTCCTTCAACATCTCAGCTTTCACACCATCCATACCAGATGCTTTTCCTACTCTCGTTTCATCTAGTGCTCTCCTCACTTCCTCTATTGTAATCTCTCTCTCATTCTCATCTCCCATCACTGGCACCTCAACACCTGGAACAGCAATAATCTCTGCCTCCCTATCATCTTCAACATTCAGCAAACTTTCAAAATATTCTGCCCACCTTTTCCTTGCCTCCTCTCCTTTTAACAACCTTCCATTTCCATCTTTCACTGTCTCTTCAATTCTTGTGCCGGCCTTTCTTACTCTCTTCACTTCTTTCCAAAACTTCTTCTTATTCTCTTCATATGACTGACCTAGTCCCTGACCCCACCTCAGGTCAGCTGCCCTCTTGGCCTCACGTACCTTGCGCTTTACTTCCACCTTTTTCTCTCTATATTTTTCATACTTCTCTATACTATTACTCTGCAGCCATTCTTCAAAAGCCCTCTTTTTCTCTTCCACTTTTACCTTCACTCCTTCATTCCACCATTCACTGCCCTTCCTCATGCTGCCTCCAACAACCTTCTTGCCACATACATCACTTGCAATCCCAACAAAATTTTCTTTTGCTAACTTCCACTCCTCCTCTGAATTACCAGTTTCTCTTACTCTCACCTCGTCATATGCCATTTTCAACCTTTCCTGATATTTACTTTTTACCCCAGGTTTTATTAGCTCTTCAACCCTCACTAGCTCCCTTTTACATCCACCTACTCTATTCCCACACTCTTTTGCTACAACCAATTTTCCTTCCACCAAAAAATGATCAGACATACCGTTAGCCATACCCCTAAACACGTGCACGTGTTTCAATCTTCCAAACATTCTTTTAGTTATCAACACATAATCCATTAATGCCCTTTCTACTACTCTTCCATTTGCCACTCTTACCCATGTATACTTATTTTTATCTTTCTTCTTAAAAAAGCTAGCACTTATTACCATCTCTTGTTCAACACACATATCTACCAGTCTCTCACCACTCTCATTTTCACCTGGTACGCCATACTTCCCAATGACACCTTCTACCTCTCCAGCACCCACTCTAGCATTTAAGTCACCCATAACAACTACATAATTCCTTCTACCCAGTCCTTCTATACACCTAGTTAATTCATTCCAAAACTCATTCCGCTCTTCTTCACTTTTCTCACTACCTGGCCCATACGCACTGACAAACGCCCAACATTCCCTACCCAACCTAACCCTTACCCACATTAACCTAGATGATATCTCCTTCCATTCCACTACTTTACCTGTCATCCATTCACTCAGCAATAAAGCCACACCTTCTCTCGCTCTTCCCCTTTCAATCCCAGACACTCTACCAGACATTTCACCAAACATCACTTCACCCTTTCCTTTCATCTTTGTCTCACACAAGGCCAATACCTCCATCCTTCTACTTCTAAACATAATTATAGGGTTAAGGGTTTTGATACGATGAATAAAATATGAAACTACAAAAATACAGTAATGAAATTAAATTTTAATTGTAGTGATGTATTTAACTATTTTCTTGTAATTATCACGAAAATTTTTCCTCCGATATTTTTATTTTCAGTTTTAAATGCAAGGATTCTGAAGAGGGATAAACTGTATGATTAAAACTAAAAAAAAAATAGTAATAAAAATAATAATTGTCAGAATATATAAATTTCTTCTGGTGATAATGCATAGGTTTTTTTGAGAAAAATAAACTTTATAATGAAAACCACTAAAAATATAGAGTAATAAAAAAGAATAATTATCATGACCATTTCCGTAATATTTATTTTTCTCAAAATATGATAAATATGATTTTGGAGAGGAGGAAAGTGTGTAATTAAAACAGCAAAAAAGTACAGTAATAAAAAAATTATCATGAATATTTTTTTTTTCAGTTTGAGATCCATAAGATTTTGGGGAGGAGTAAACTGGATCATTAAAAAAAAATAAATAAATAAAGACCTTAATATTAAATGTGTTATGAACTTTTTTGTCTTTTCAGTTAAAAATCTATAAGATTTTGGAGAGGAATAGAATATCATCAAAACAATAAAAAAACATATATATATAAAAAAAGTCACAAAAATATTTGTCTGCTTTTAAATCAGAAATCTATATGATTTTGGAGAGTAATCAACTGTTTCATTAAAAGAACATGAAAATACAGTAATGAAATAATTGTCATAAAAACTTACGTCTTTTTTTCTGTTTGAAACTCATAAAATTTGGGAGAGAAATAAACTGTATCATTTAAACGAACAAAACATACCGTAATAAAAATTTGTCTTGAGT
>NC_090751.1:94166151-94171151 GCF_036898095.1 Palaemon carinicauda | reverse complement strand
AAACGATGAATGTTATCTTATAAATAAAATAATACAGGATACACAGACCAACATGCTCTACAGAAAATAAACGATTGAATGTTATCTTATAAATAAAATAATACAGGATACACAGACCAACATTCTCTACAAAAAATAAGCGTTTGAATGTTATCTTATAAATAAAATAATACAGGATACACAGACCAACATTCTCTACAGAAAAAAACGATTGAATGTTATCTTATAAATAAAATAATACAGGATACACAGACCAACATTCTCTACAGAAAAAAAACGATTGAATGTTATCTTATAAATAAAATAATACAGGATACACAGACCAACATTCTCTACAAAAAATAAGCGTTTGAATGTTAACTTATAAATAAAATAATACAGGATACACAGACCAACATTCTCTACAGAAAATAAACGATTGAATGTTATCTTATAAATAAAATAATACAGGATACACAGACCAACATTCTCTACAAAAAATAAGCGTTGAATGTTATCTTATAAATAAAATAATACAGGATACACAGACCAACATTCTCTACAGAAAATAAACGATTGAATGTTATCTTATAAATAAAATAATACAGGATACACAGACCAACATTCTCTACAAAAATAAGCGTTGAATGTTATCTTATAAATAAAATAATACAGGATACACAGACCAACATTCTCTACAGAAAATAAGCGATTGAATGTTATCTTATAAATAAAATAATACAGGATACACAGACCAACATTCTCTACAAAAAATAAGCGTTGAATGTTATCTAATAAAAAAAAATAATACAGGATACACAGACCAACATTCTCTACAGAAAATAAGCGATTGAATGTTATCTTATAAATAAAATAATACAGGATACACAGACCAACATGCTCTACAGAAAATAAACGATTGAATGTTATCTTATTAATAAAATAATACAGGATACACAGACCAACATTCTCTACAGAAAATGAACGATTGAATGTTATCTTATAAATAAAATAATACAGGATACACAGACCAACATGCTCTACAGAAAATAAACGATTGAATGTTATCTTATAAATAAAACAATACAGGATACACAGACCAACATTCTCTACAAAAAATAAACGATTGAATGTTATCTTATAAATAAAATAATACAGGATACACAGACCAACATTCTCTACAGAAAATAAACGATTGAATGTTATCTTATAAATAAAATAATACAGGATACACAGACCAACATTCTCTACAAAAAATATGCATTGAATGTTATCTAATAAAAAAAAATAATACAGGATACACAGACCAACATTCTCTACAGAAAATAAACGATTGAATGTTATCTTATAAATAAAATAATACAGGATACACAGACCAACATTCTCTACAAAAAATAAGCGTTGAATGTTATCTTATAAATAAAATAATACAGGATACACAGACCAACATTCTCTACAGAAAATAAACGATTGAATGTTATCTTATAAATAAAATAATACAGGATACACAGACCAACATGCTCTACAGAAAATAAACGATTGAATGTTATCTTATAAATAAAATAATACAAGATACACAGACCAACATTCTCTACAGAAAATAAACGATTGAATGTTATCTTATAAATAAAATAATACAGGATACACAGACCAACATTCTCTACAAAAAATAAGCGTTGAATGTTATCTAATAAAAAAAAATAATACAGGATACACAGACCAACATTCTCTACAGAAAATAAACGATTGAATGTTATCTTATAAATAAAATAATACAGGATACACAGACCAACATTCTCTACAAAAAATAAGCGTTGAATGTTATCTTATAAATAAAATAATACAGGATACACAGACCAACATTCTCTACAGAAAATAAACGATTGAATGTTATCTTATAAATAAAATAATACAGGATACACAGACCAACATTCTCTACAAAAAATAAGCGTTGAATGTTATTTATTAAAAAAAATAATACAGGATACACAGACCAACATTCTCTACAGAAAATAAACGATTGAATGTTATCTTATAAATAAAATAATACAGGATACACAGACCAACATTCTCTACAAAAAATAAGCGTTGAATGTTATCTTATAAATAAAATAATACAGGATACACAGACCAACATTCTCTACAGAAAATAAACGATTGAATGTTGTCTTATAAATAAAATAATACAGGATACACAGACCAACATTCTCTACAGAAAATAAGCGTTTGAATGTTATCTTATAAATAAAATAATACAGGATACACAGACCAACATTCTCTACAAAAAATAAGCGTTGAATGTTATCTTATAAATAAAATAATACAGGATACACAGACCAACATTCTCTACAGAAAATAAACGATTGAATGTTATCTTATAAATAAAATAATACAGGATACACAGACCAACATGCTCTACAGAAAATAAACGATTGAATGTTATCTTATAAATAAAATAATACAGGATACACAGACCAACATTCTATACAGAAAATAAACGATTGAATGTTATCTTATAAATAAAATAATACAGGATACACAGACCAACATGCTCTACAGAAAATAAACGATTGAATGTTATCTTATTAATAAAATAATACAGGATACACAGACCAACATTCTCTACAGAAAATAAACGAATGAATGTTATCTTATAAATAAAATAATACAGGATACACAGACCAACATTCTATACAGAAAATAAACGATTGAATGTTATCTTATAAATAAAATAATACAGGATACACAGACCAACATGCTCTACAGAAAATAAACGATTGAATGTTATCTTATTAATAAAATAATACAGGATACACAGACCAACATTCTCTACAGAAAATAAACGAAACATGCTCTACAGAAAATAAACGATTGAATGTTATCTTATAAATAAAATAATACAGGATACACAGACCAACATTCTCTACAGAAAATAAACGATTGAATGTTATCTTATAAATAAAATAATACAGGATACACAGACCAACATTCTATACAGAAAATAAACGATTGAATGTTATCTTATAAATAAAATAATACAGGATACACAGACCAACATTCTCTACAGAAAATAAACGAAACATGCTCTACAGAAAATAAACGATTGAATGTTATCTTATAAATAAAATAATACAGGATACACAGACCAACATTCTCTACAGAAAATAAACGATTGAATGTTATCTTATAAATAAAATAATACAGGATACACAGACCAACATTCTATACAGAAAATAAACGATTGAATGTTATCTTATAAATAAAATAATACAGGATACACAGACCAACATGCTCTACAGAAAATAAACGATTGAATGTTATCTTATTAATAAAATAATACAGGATACACAGACCAACATTCTCTACAGAAAATAAACGAATGAATGTTATCTTATAAATAAAATAATACAGGATACACAGACCAACATGCTCTACAGAAAATAAACGATTGAATGTTATCTTATAAATAAAATAATACAGGATACACAGACCAACATTCTCTACAAAAAATAAGCGTTTGAATGTTATCTTATAAACAAAATAATACAGGATACACAGACCAACATTCTCTACAGAAAATAAACGATTGAATGTTATCTTAAAAATAAAATAATACAGGATACACAGACCAACATTCTCTACAGAAAATAAACGATTGAATGTTATCTTATAAATAAAATAATACAGGATACACAGACCAACATTCTCTACAAAAAATAAGCGTTTGAATGTTATCTTATAAATAAAATAATACAGGATACACAGACCAACATTCTCTACAGAAAATAAACGATTGAATGTTATCTTATAAATAAAATAATACATGATACACAGCCCAACATTCTCTACAGAAAATAAACGATTGAATGTTATCTTATAAATAAAATAATACAGGACACACAGACCAACATTCTCTACAAAAAATAAGCGTTGAATGTTATCTTATAAATAAAATAATACAGGATACACAGACCAACATTCTCTACAGAAAATAAACGATTGAATGTCATCTTATAAATAAAATAATACAGGATACACAGACCAACATTCTCTACAAAAAATAAACGATTGAATGTTATCTTATAAATAAAATAATACAGGATACACAGACCAACATTCTCTACAGAAAATAAACGATTGAATGTTATCTTATAAATAAAATAATACAGGATACACAGACCAACATTCTCAACAAAAAATAAACGATTGAATGTTATCTTATAAATAAAATAATACAGGATACACAGACCAACATTCTCTACAGAAAATAAACGATTGAATGTTATCTTATAAATAAAATAATACAGGATACACAGACCAACATTCTCTACAAAAAATAAGCGTTTGAATGTTATCTTATAAATAAAATAATACAGGATACACAGACCAACATTCTCTACAAAAAATAAACGATTGAATGTTATCTTATAAATAAAATAATACAGGATACACAGACCACCATTCTCTACAGAAAATAAACGATTGAATGTTATCTTATAAATAAAATAATACAGGATACACAGACCAACATGCTCTACAGAAAATAAACGATTGAATGGTATCTTATAAAAAAAATAATACAGGATACACAGACCATCATTTTCTACAAAAAATAAACGATTGAATGTTATCTTATAAATAAAATAATACAGGATACACAGACCAACATGCTCTACAGAAAATAAACGATTGAATGTTATCTTATAAATAAAATAATACAGGATACACAGACCAACATTCTCTACAAAAAATAAACGATTGAATGTTATCTTATAAATAAAATAATACAGGATACACAGACCAACATTCTCTACAGAAAATAAGTGTTTGAATGTTATCTTATAAATAAAATAATACAGGATACACAGACCAACATTCTCTACAAAAAAATAAGCGTTGAATGTTATCTTATAAATAAAATAATACAGGATACACAGACCAACATTCTCTACAAAAAATAAACTATAGAATGTTATCTTATAAATAAAATAATACAGGATACACAGACCAACATTCTCTAC
>NC_090751.1:94158651-94161151 GCF_036898095.1 Palaemon carinicauda | reverse complement strand
GTTATTGTTGCTGTTGTTATTGGTGTTGTTTCTATAGTTGCTGTTGTTGTTTCTGTTGTTGTTTCTGTTGTTGTTGTTGTTTCTGTTGTTGTTGTTGTTTCTGTTGTTGTTGTTTCTATTGTTGCTGCTGTTGTAGTTATTCTTATTGTTGTTGTTGTTGTTGTTTCTGTTGCTATTGTAGTTGTTTTTGATATATTATTATTATTATTATTATTTGCTAAGCTACAACCCTAGCTGGAAAAGCAAAATGCTATAAGCCCAGGGGCCCCAACACGGAAAATAGCCCAGTAAGGAAAGGAAAGAAGGAAAAATAAAATATTTTAAGAAGAGTAACATTAAGATAAATATTTCCTATATAAACTATGAAAACTTTAACAAAACAAGAGGAAGAGAAATTAAATAGAATAGTGTACCTGATTGTACCCTCAAGCAAGAGAACTCTAACCCAAGACAGTGGAAGACCATGGTACAGAGGCTATGGCACTACCCAAGACTACAGAACAATGGTTTGATTTTGGAGTGTCCTTCTCCTAGAAGAGCTGCTTACCATAGCTAAAGAGTCTCTTCTACCCTTACTAAGAGGAAAGTAGCCACAGAACAAATACAGTGCAGTAGTTAACCCCTTGAGCGAAGAAAAATTGTTTAGTAACCAGTGTTGTCAGGTGTGTGAGTACAGAGGAGAATCTGTAAGAATAGGCCAGACTATTCGGCGTATGTGTAGGCAAAGAGAAAGAACCGTAACCAAAGAGAAGGATCCAACGTAGTACTGTCTGGCCAGTCAAAGGACCCCCATAACTCTCTGGCGGTAGTATTTCAACGGGCGGCTGGTGCCTTGGCCAACCTACTACAACTAGTATATTCGAGTTTGCATCTATGTCTGTGACATAGCCTATCCATACTATATATCTCTTCAAAGAATCCATGTAAATTCCAATTGATAGCTACAGGATATCAAAATCACATAAAGCAAATTTACCAAAAAGTTCTATTACTCTACCTTTTTATCAGCTGGCCAAACCCCAATTAAACATTGTATTTTTTCCTGAAATTGGAAAATGGATCATAACTCAGTAAGATTCTCGTCTTTCCAAGACACGAGCGTAATAACATCCCCCCAAGCAATGATTTAGGGATAGACACATCCGGTATTAAGAGAGTCAGTCCACATAAAATTGATGATAAAAGTCTTCCTTTTCTCTGGTTGATGGAAGTGGGCGGTATCGGCCGAGGTTTTGACTGCAGAGAACGATACCTTATGTTGGGCTGTTGCCAAATTACGAAAGGAAAGCACCACATAAACTAGATATCTCTATTTGTGGTTTTGCTGCTCATGGAGAGAAAGGTATTTTTCTTATTTTCTTAGAGGTATATCTTAATGTTAAGAAAATAAAAACAATTGCTGATAAACTAGTTATTTCTGTTTCTGGTTTTGCTGCTCATGAAGGGAAAGGTATTTTTCTTATTTTCTTAAAGGGATATCTTAATGCTAAGAAAATAAAAACAATTACTGATAAACTAGTTATCTCCATTCCTGATTTTGCTGCTCATGGGGAGAAAGGTATTTTTCTTATTTTCTTAAAAGGGATATCTTAATGTTAATAAAATAAAAACAATTACTGATAAACTAGATATCTTCGTTTCTGGTATTCTATATCTTTTTATTACTTTAGTGTAATAATGAAAAACAATCACTGATAAACTACAGTAGATATCTCCATTTCAGTTTTATTTTCTGGTCATGGAAATGACGGTATTTTTCTTTCTTCTTTTTAGAGATATGATCTTATTGCTAAAAAAAGTAAAAAGGAAAAACAATTATTAACTAAAGGGGCACTCAGTAGAGCACAGATCTCCGCCAGGGCAGCGTATTTCTCCACTTTTTGTACTAATTTTAGACGTTTTCCTTGTCTGTGACCTTGACCTATGACCCTACAAAATTTGATCATTTTCAAATCTGTATATAAGTCTAAAATCCCTTCAAGTGTCATTACTTTACGATTAAAAATGTGGCCATATGGATGATGAACGAAATTTGACCCTTTGCTTGACCTTGACCTTGGAACCAACCTTGACCTTCGACCTTAATATGTATTAATTACCGTTGATTTTCATACACTCAAATAAAAACCAAGTTTGAAGTCTTTGTGACTGTGACCTCGACCTTTGACCTTGACCTTCCAAAATTTAATAATTCCCTGTTTTTTTACATAACAGTTAATCCTCGCAAGTTTCATTACTTTACGATCAAAATTGTGGCCATGAAGCTGTTTACAAATAAAAACACAAACATGAAAACATAATCTCTTTCCATCTTCGTTGGCGGAGGTAATAACAACAATAACTAGAGAAATAACTAAAGAAAATAACCGATTCTAATTGCATTTATAACCAAATGCCTAGATCTATTCTATCTTCATTTTATTATACGAAATATTGAATACAAATAGTTAATCTCGTTTCGATTATATCACAGCCAACAATGGGTCTTCCTAAAAGGGAT
>NC_090751.1:94151515-94158151 GCF_036898095.1 Palaemon carinicauda | reverse complement strand
TCTTAATCTATGAGAGTCATATACTACTTCAAGGCGTACCTACTGACAAACCGGACTCTTTTTAATCCGATTACCATCTCGTATGTAGCAGGAAATATTGCTTCTGTGTTCCTGTCTCGTTTTGTTTTTGTTACGTAGCATTCTTATTGTTACTTTTTTTTTTTTTTTTTTTTTTTTTTTGTAAATAGGTTAAGAGAGGTCTTCTAGGAAAGGGGAATATGTGAGGATAACGCTTACGTGTGCTCTTTGCATTATGTTCATTAATAAAATTTGTTTCATTCTTGGCCATTCAATTTTTTCAAATAAAATAGTTTGAAATTATTCATATGTAGATGGGGAAAGATAGATGTAAGTTACATATATATTAGATATATACAGTATATATATATCTATATATATATGTGTGTGTGTGTGTATGTGTATATATATATATATATATATATATATTACACATACATATATATATATATATATATATGTATATATATATATATATATATATATATATATATATATATATATATAATATATATATATTATATATATATACATATATATATATATATATATATATATGTATATATATATATATATATGAGTGTGTATGTGTATATAAACATTTTGTACATGTATATATGTAAATTTTATATACATACATGCACACACAATATACATATATATATATATATATATATATATATATATATATATATATATATATATATATATATATATATATATATTCCTCCCTTCCACAAAAGGAAATGTTTAATCCCTGGTTAAATAAACCTTGCAAAATATATATGACGAGTACAGTCCTCTTGGCTTTAGCCATTTCTGCTCGTCACGCCTCGGGGCCTAACAATTCATTACCCCAGAGAGAGACATTTCTCAGGTTGAAACATAAAGCACGATACTGGAGACTTGATAAATAAAAAAGCTAAAATAAACTAAAAACAGGAGAGAGTGCCACTTGCAATATAATCACGATTTACACAAGGTTTTTCTCTCAGGAGAGCTGGATACTGGAAAGGGTTTTACGAGAGACCATTAGAATGGGGGCGCTACATATTTGTTTCGTTATGAGTTATGAAGTGTTTTTGTAACTTCTTTTATTATTATTATTATTATCATTATTATTATTATTATTATTATTATTATTATTATTATTATTATTATTATTATTATTATTATTATTATTATTATCAATATTATTATTATTATTATCATTATTATTATTATTATTATTATTATTATTATTATTATTATCATTACTACTACAATCTAAGCTACAACCCAAGTTAGAAAACCAGGATGCTATAAGGCCAAGCGCTCTAACAGGGAAAAATAGCCCAGTGAGGAAAAGGAAACAAAGAAACAAACAAACTATAAGAGAAGCAATGAACAATTAAAATAAAACATTTCAAGAGCAGTAACGATAACTAAAATAGATCTTTCTTATATAAACTATAAAAGCTTGAAAAAAAGAGGAACATAGATAAGGAAATATAATGGTGTGACTGATTGTACCCTCAAGCAAGAGAACTATACCACAAGACAGTGGAAAACCATGGTACAGAGGCTAGGGCTCTACTCAAGACTAGAGAACAATGGTTTGATTTTGGAGTGTCCCTCTAGAAGAGCTGCTTACTATAGCTAAAGAGTCTCTTCTACCCTTACTAAGAGGAAAGTGGTGACTGAACTTTTGTATAATTTCAATTTTATGGGGTATTTTGAGTACGTCATGAATGCTGAGAAATATTATGACACATGACTATATTGTTTTATTAGCTTAAAGAAAGTAAATATGATATGGTTTTCAAGAAGGAAAGGCTTTCTATGCAAGTCATATCAAAGTATATTATATCAGAAATTATTATTAGAATTATTTTATATATTTGCTTGAAATATCTGGCTTTGCTTATCATTTTGATAATGTAATTATTATTGGCGTACAATACTGCTTCTTCAAATGAGATACAATTAAAAACATCATACTAAAAAGACTACGTCTATTCATTATAATTCATTATAATATTTTGTGGAGGCTTTAAATTCTTCACCTTATATTAAGAAAAACTGGTGCAATGGTATATCATCATTAATAAAACGCAATTGGATTTTATGATGGTACAGTAAAGAAACTATATAAAATTTTAAATTCCCTAACCTTGTTAAAAATAATCTTCAGGGTTCATCATTTATGATTTGCACCATGCACTAAAAATAGCTTCATACGTATTAGGATATTAAGCATATACAGGAATATATTTAAGAGATATGAATGAAGTAACGAAAGTACCAATGTACCTAACTTATATTAGACTTACGTCATGAGGAAAAGATTAACTAACCAAAAAAATTTCTCAGAGAGATTATACATAAGATTCCTGATGTCACTATATTTCTCCTAAACAATAAACTCTTAAATTATCTTTTAATGATACAGTTATAATAAAAGATATTACGCGGCAATTATATGAATTAATTACCATGATATAAGTAATTACTAACGACAGTTTAAATAAGAAAAATTTAGATTTACAACTACCCACGACCTTATAAATGGTGCTCTAAAAAGAAGAGGGAATAAGCGTTTACTTATAAATGTATTCGTTAAAAAGAATTTCATGAGCAAAATCTCAAATATTTTATAGAACGAAAATGTTATAAATGTAGAGGTAATTGACAAGGTTGGAGGTGCCTTATATACATTATGCTACCAATTTGCCTAAATCTAAACAAATTGTCTATTCAATCTGTCTAACTTGGAAAGAATAATTGAATGATAATACGGTAAGCTATCAGCAGATTTGAGAGAGAGAGAGAGAGAGAGAGAGAGAGAGAGAGAGAGAGAGAGAGAGAGAAGTTCTTACAATTCCCTTTCAAAGACTAGCTGATCACTATGCCATTAAAAATTCACCTGTTTTTTACCAAAACAAAACGGAGAGAGAGAGAGAGAGAGAGAGAGAGAGAGAGAGAGAGAGAGAGAGAGAGAGAGAGAGTCAGTCTCACCTAGCTAACTTAGAAAGAATGATTCAGTAACAATGTGGTAAGCAATCGGCATATTTTAGAGAGAGAGAGAGAGAGAGAGAGAGAGAGAGAGAGAGAGAGAGAGTCAGTCTCACCTAGCTAACTTAGAAAGAATGATTCAGTAACAATGTGGTAAGCAATCGGCATATTTTAGAGAGAGAGAGAGAGAGAGAGAGAGAGAGAGAGAGAGAGAGAGAAACTTGTAGCACAGCCAAACTAACAAAATACTTAGTTCAATTTAAACGACATGTACAGCAAAAAATATTATGAAACTCCATTTCCACGATTGTTTTTATTTTGTACATTTTAACTCGAAGGATGAAAGAGGTTTAATCCGGGTTAGCACAATGTTCCTTATGCTGGAAACAGGAAGGATTATATTTAACTGAAATATTGATCATCGCTGCAGAAATAAGTCCTGTGACGATGGAATAAAAAAATCGAGGGATAAGTCCCAAGAGAGAGAGAGAGAGAGAGAGAGAGAGAGAGAGAGAGAGAGAGACATATATTAGTTATTGTTGTTGTTCGAGTTTTTGTTGTAGTTGTATTTGTGGTTGATTTTTTTGTTGTTGTAGTTTTGTTATTGTTATTGCTTTTATTATTGTTGTTGTTGTTTTTATTATTTGTTGTTGTTGTTGTTTTTATTATGGTTGTTGTTGTTGCTGTTGTAGTTGTTGTTGTAGTTGGTGTTATATTTGTTGTTTTTGGTGTTTTAGTTGTTGTTTTTGTTGTTATTGTTGTAGTTGTTGTAGCTATTTTTGTTGTTATTTTCAATGTTGTTGTTGTAACTGTTTTTGTTGTTGTTTTTATTGTCGTTGTTGTAGTTGTTGTTAAAGTTGTTTTTGTTATTGATTTTGTTTTGTTATTGTTGTTGTTGTTTTATTGTAGTTGATGTTGTTGTTTTTATTGTAGTTGTTTTTATCTTAGTTGATGTTGTTTTTATTGTATTTGTTGTTGTTTTTATTGTAGATGTTGTTTTTATCGTAGTTGATGTTGTTTTCATTGTAGTTGTTGATGTTGTTTTTACTGTAGTTGTTGTGGTTGTTTTTATTGTAGTTGTCGTTGTTGTTGTTATTGTTATACATTCACAAACGATATAATGTACCCATATATCTCTATTATACTTAAGCAGATAACTTAAGGAAAAATATATCAAATGATTATAGATTTTCATGACGCATTGTTTTCTTATTTGCTTTGATACCAATAAGGTCATTGAGACCAAACCTCCAGCGTAATGATGGTCCTCGTTTTTGGAAACCCTCATTATCTTAACGCTTCTGGCTTAGATATATCATTACGGAAAACACACACTAGGTGGACGTACTTTTTTGTGGGTTCGGCTTTCATCTTCATAGAATCATTTAGACGATTGAGAGAGAGAGAGAGAGAGAGAGAGAGAGAGAGAGAGAGAGAGACTGCATGCCCTTATTCCTTCCTTTCTTCCAGAGAGAGAGAGAGAGAGAGAGAGAGAGAGAGAGAGAGCATTCTATCTAAAATGTGATGCTTCAAGTGAATAGGTAAACCGGTATTTATCAAAATTATACTTTTGTGTGTGTGAGAGAGAGAGAGAGAGAGAGAGAGAGAGAGAGAGAGAGATTCCTTCTAAAATGTGATGCTTGAAATGAATAGGTAAACCGGTATTTATCAAAATCCTACTTTAGTAAGAGAGAGAGAGAGAGAGAGAGAGAGAGAGAGAGAGAGAGAGGTCTTAGAAATTGACCTTGAACTTTAACCCAATAACTCCCAAAATATAACCAAATTGTCATTAGATCATTGCTAAACATCCCACCAAAACTTCATGAAATTTGGTTCAATAGTTTTTTTTTAGTTATTCGAATTACAAACAAACTAACATACAAACAGTGGGTAACGAACATAAATGAATAATTAACAAAAAAATAAATAGATAAATGAATAAGTAAATAAATACACGCCTATCGAAACATTATTTGCAACGAAGTTGGCGAAGATAAAGAACGAAACTAGATGGACAAGGAAAACACATGACACTCATTCGTTATAAGAAACAATACAAAAAAGACCGAAACAAGATAGCACTAAAAAACATATTACACTCATTTAATAAACGAAACAATACCAAAAAAATATCAAAACAAGAAGGAACTGCAAAACACATGTCACTCATTCGTTATAAGAAACAATACAAAAAAGACCGAAACAAGATAGCACTAAAAAACATATTACACTCATTTAATAAACGTAACAATACCAAAATATAAAAACAGATCGAAACTAGAAGGAACTGCAAAACACATTACACTCATTCGTTATAAGAAACAATACCAAAAAGACCGAAACAAGATGCCACTGGTATACATATTACACTCATTTAATAAACGAAACAATACCAAAAAAAGATCGATACAAGAAGGAACTGCAAAACACATGTCACTCATTCGTTATAAGAAACAATACCAAAAAGACCAAAACAACATGGCACTTGAAAACATATTACACTCATTTAATAAACGAAACAATACCAAAAAATAAAAACAGATCGAAACTAGAAGGAACTGCAAAACAAAGTGAGGAAATAAATTCGCTTGCTAGTTTACAATGCCTGGCAGTGTCTACAATGTCCATGAGAGCTATCTCGCTCTTTCTTTTGTTTCTTTTGTCACAGTAATTTGGGTCAGTGCCCCTTTTTTTTTCCTTTTACAGGACCCGTCCTTTGGGGAAGGGCGAATTCTTCGTCTGGCTCCCAGAGTCAACAACATTATATCTTTAGAGTTTAGGAGGTCCCTGAAGTTAAGGTGAATTGGTGGTATTTCCTAAGGATGTTATTATTATTATTATTATTATTATTATTATTATTATTATCATTATTACTATTATCATTATTAATAGCATCCATATTATTATTATTATTATTATTATTATTATTATTATTATTATTATAAGTATTACCTGCTATGCTACAACCCTAGGTGGAAAAGTAGCATGCTATGAAGACAAAGGCTCCAACAGGGAAAGCAGCCCAACGAGGAATGGAAATAAGGAAATGAATAAACTACAAGAGACAAAATGAACTATTAAAATGAAATATTTTAAAAACTGTAACAACATCAAAATAAACCATTCATATATAAACTATAAAAACTAAAAAACTAAATAACAGGAAGAGAAATAAGATAGAATAGTGTGCCTGAGTGTACCCTCAAGCAAGATGTTTGTGTATTGGTATGACTAGCAAAGCTGTACTAGTATGGAGGAAATCGAATTTTGGAAAATATTGCAAATCAATTGTGGGATTAAGGTGTTTATTAATGTTAATAACAGTGTAGAAAAAATAAGGCTCTTAATGTTGAGGAAACAATGTTGAATATAATATTGCAAATCAATTATGAAGTGTAAGCAGCTTAATAATGTTAATAACAGTGTAAAAAAATTAATGCTATCAATATGAAGGCAATACACTTTTGAAAAATGGGGAAAATCAATTGTGGCATATAAGCTGGTTAATAATGTTAATAACAGTGCAAAATAAACAAAACTCTTCGTATGGAGGGAATAGAATTTAAAAAAAATTTTGTCAATCAATTTTGTAATGTAAGCTGGCTAATAATGTTAATAACAGTA
>NC_090751.1:94134015-94146515 GCF_036898095.1 Palaemon carinicauda | reverse complement strand
ATATATATATATATACATATATACATATATATATACATATATATATACATATATATATATACATATATATACATACATATATATATATATATATATATGTATATATATATAAATATACATATATATATATATATATATATATACAACTATAGAAGGGCATGAAATATCAATTGTTATATTTTATAAAAAAAAACTATAATATTCTTTCACTACAATATCATAAAAATACTAATTGAAGGTAAACTACAAAATACTGTATACATAAACTCGTATAATACAGGATACACAGGCCAACATTCTCTACAGAAAATAAGCGTTTGAATGTTATCTTATAAATAATCGCTAATACACGCGAAGAAAACTCCAATCGACAACCCTATTTCATATTCCCTAAAACAAAACATTTCCCAACTTTACACCACGAGTTTTATAAGCAATATTTTGTCAAAAATAGCCTCTTTATGGATATAAATGATGAATATATATCTTCCGCTAGGCTGCTCAGCCACATTCAGTAGCCCCATTAGAGCAACCGCGTCTCTTTACCTCCGCCAACGAAGTTGGGAGAAGGTTATTCTTAACCACCTGATTGTGTTTGTGTGTGTGTGTTTGTTTGTGAACAGTTTCCTGGCCACAATTTTAATCGTAGAGTAATGAAACTTGCAGGGATTAACTGTTATGTAAAAAACTTGAAATTATCAAATTTTGGAAGGTCAAGGGCAAAGGTCAAGGACACAGATCAAGGTCAAAGGTCAAGGCCACGGTCAAGCAAAATGTCCAATTCACGTAATCAGCCATAAGTTTGGACATTGTTGCCACAGAGGCTTCAAACTTGGTTCATATTTGAGTGTATGAAAATCCACGCCAATTAATACACGTTAAGATCAAAGGGCAAGGTCAAGGTTAAGCAAAAGGTCGAGAATTAGGCTGCCGCAGTGGAGGTCTGCGCTCTACTTAGTACTCCCTCTAGTTCTTACTGCACCAAGATACCAATTTTTAAAGTAGCGTTTGTGTCTCCTTCACTGGCTTCGTTTTACAAAACTTGGTTCCTAATAATTCTATTATGTTGCTAGCTGTATAAACAATACTTCCCGTTAATGTATAGGTTTATATGATATTCTTTTGCACAAAGAAAAATATTTGTGGTTTTTAAAAGGCTCTCGTAGAAGTCAAAAATCAATAGTGACTCAAATGAATTTTTGAAATGGAACTTTTATTAATTTAACAAAGATATGGAAATATTATCATAAACAATGCTTGATATGAATGAATAGTTTTATAAAATATTCTTTTGCATGAAGAAAAATATGAATATTAAAATCTCTTGTACAAGTCCAAATTTAGTAATGACTCAAATAATTTTTTTATAATGGAATTTGTATTGATTTAAAAAAGAAATGGCAATATTATTATAAGCAATGCTTCAAATGAATGAATAGTCTTATATAACATTCTTTTAAATAAATATAGATATATATTATTTATAAAACTTATCATATAAGTTAAAAATTATGTTTAAGTTGAATAATCATTGATCAAATGACTTTTTGAGATAGAACATATGTTAGTGATTCAGATGAAAGGATGTATAACATTCTTTCATAGGGAAAAAAATATATTACAAATAAAAGCTATCATATAAGTCCAAAATTATGTTTAAGTTGAGTAATAGTTGATCGAATGACTGAAACAGGACCTATGTTAGTACACGAAAAAATAGTACATTTTTTCCCTCCAAATGTCTTTTTATTTAGTTGAGAAGAAAGACCAGAGAAGTCATTAGGATAAAAGAGGCATTTCGATATTTTAGAAATCACCTATGAGAAATTACTCTTAAAGTAATACCAACTACCTATACGGTAACGTCCCTGCCTGGAAAACACCAGTTTGGGGTTCAAGTCACGCTCAAAACTCGTTAGTTCCTTTGGTCGCTGCAACCTCACCATCCTTGTGAGATGAGGATAGGGGAGTTTTGAGAGAGCCTATAGGTCTATCTGCTGATTCATCAGCAGCCATCGTCCGGCCCTCTCTGTTCCTAGCTTGGTTGGAGGGGACGCTTGGCCGCAGATCATATGTATATATGGTCAGTCTCTAGGGCATTGTTCTGCTTGATAAGGCAAGGTCACATTCCCTTTCCTCTGCCATTCATGAGTGGCCTTTAAACCTTTAAACTACAACTTCTACTAGTGTGGATGACTGTACTTTGATGTATTCTAGGTTAATATCATCCATATGTACATTATTCATATTTTATCTTGTGTACACATGAATTACTTAATTAACGAGAAGAGATAAGGAATAGTTGAGAAAAACATGAGAGTTTTATGATTCATTTGTTTTTTCAGAATGAAATATTAACACTAACCAAGAATATTTTATTTGGGCTACTCTCTCTCTCTCTCTCTCTCTCTCTCTCTCTCTCTCTCTCTCTCTCTCTCTCTCTCTTTCATACACGCACACACACACATATATGTATATATATATATATATATATATATATAGTATATATATATATGGTGCAAACATATATATATATATATATATATATATATATATATATATATATATATATATATATATATATATATATGTATATATATATATATATATACATATATTCATTTAAATTAAATTAATTTTTCTTTACTTAATATACAAAGCCAATGATAATACTAATTTCCCAATTACCAATGTCCACAAACAATAGCTTTATTCATCAGCTCATAGAGGTTTAATATTTTCGCAATAAGAAATATCGATGGAGGAATTATAAGAGTGACTACCTTCCTCATAGAAATATTATTACCTCCACCAACGAAGTTTGGAGGAGGTTATGATTTCGTCCCTGCTTATCTGTTTGTACGTTTGTCTGTGAACAACTTCCTGGTCACAATTTTACTCATAGAGTAGTGAAACTTTCAGGGATTAATTGTTATGTTGAGACGTGGAAGGGATTTAATTTTGAAAGTCCTAGGTCAAAGGTCAAGGTCGAGCAAAAAAATCGATAGAATTAACCCTAACGGTAACCCTATGTTCGCCCATGGTTGGCACAGATTTCAAATACGCCTACGGTCTAAATTGATTCTGGGAAAGGCAAGCTAGTTTCGAGAAATACGCTGCTGTGCTGGAGTTTTGCATTCTCAAAGTTCTTTTCTAGTTATTATAATTATAATTCTAAATTCTAAATTCTAAATTCTAAATTCTGAATTCTAAATTCCTATCATTATCATTATCATTATTATTAGTATTATCATTATCAATATTAATATTAATATTAATATCAATATTAATATTATTATTATTGTTATTATTATTACTAATATTTTTAATGTTATTAATGTTATTGATGTTATTAATATTAATATTAATATTAATTATTATTATTATTATCATTATTATTAATTACCAAGCTACAGCCCTACTTGAAAAGCAGGATGCTATAAGCCCAAGGGGCTCCAACAGGGATAATAGCTCAGTGAGGAAAGGAAATAAGGAAATAAACTAAAAGAGAAATATAATTCTATATTTATATTGATGCAATAAAGATATATTCACATCCACCCATTAGAGCTAACTTAGACTTTAGAAACTTCAACGCTCAGTTGTGCTTCGTCTTCGTTTTTGGAAGATTATGCAAATGTATCTTGAAAGTTTTGGAACATCCTATACGCTGGAGGTACATTGAGTCAATGAAGACGGATGCACGTTGTGTACGTTAACGAGTTTAGAGAGAGAGAGAGAGAGAGAGAGAGAGAGAGAGAGAGAGAGAGAGAGAGAGAGAGAGAGAGAGAGAGAGAGAGATTTCCTCTATGTAATCACTCCTATTCAATAAAGAGTATGATAATTGATAATATATATATATATATATATATATATATATATATATATATATGTATACATATATATATGTATACATATATTTATACATATACATATATTTATATATATACATATATTTATATATACACATATATTTATATATACACATATATTTATATTATATAAATATATATATATATATATATATATATATATATATATATATATATATATATATATATATATATATATATATATATATATATATATATATATATATATATATATTTACATATGAATATATATAAACATATATATATATATATATATATATATATATAAATATATATATTTGCATATATATATATATTTATAAATATATTTATATATACATATAGACTGTATATATTTATATATATACACAATAAATATATTTATATATACATATAGACTGTATATATTTATATATATATATATATATATATATATATATATATATATATCTGTGTGTGTGTGTATATATATATACATATATGTATGTATGTATATATATATATATATATATATATATATATATATATACTGTATATATGTATATATCTTTCCAATCAGGCTTAGTAGCATATGCAAACGTACAACTACCCGGTTGCTCCCTGTCCCTCGGGTAGGGGTGGTGACGAAGTAGTCATAATAAGAGGTATTTTAGTTAAGAAAGAGGGACGGGTGGGAAGGGTTGAATTTGTGTGTGTGTTTGTGTGTCTGTGTGTGTGGATGTCTATCTAAATATCTAACCCTCATTTTTGACGGGTTGCGTACAGTATATATATCACATATAAAATAGCACAAGAATATCTTCAATGTTTGCAGTTTTTATATATCATTTTAGTTATGGAAGAAATGCTGAAAAAAGTAAGTGTGCCTTGATTGGGGGCGGGGGGGGGGGGGGGGGGAGGGGGCTTATTTGTTAGGGGGTAGGATGTGGAGAGGGGGGGGGGGGGGAGTAAGGAAGGGCTTATAGGATTATTAGAAGGATTAAAAGACGTGTAATATGTCTTTCCACCAGATATGTCTCCCCAGATGTTGAATCCTTTGAGAAAGTCTTAAGGATTACTTCTTATGGTGTCTGCTGAGGCTTTGAGAAACTTAGGTCTCCTCTTCTATGTATGTATGTATGTATGTATGTATGTATGTATGTATATGTGCATGCTCAAGCTTTTAGCAAGTGTTTTTATGTTGAACAGGCTGAATTAAGTGTTTTATAGTTTATACATGAAATATCTTTTTTAATGTTGTTAATGTTTTTAAAATATTTTATTTTGATGGTTCATTACTTCTTTATTTATTTCCTTATTTCCTTTCCTCACTGGGCTATTTTTCCCTGTTGGAGCCCTTGGGATTATAGCATCTTGCTTTTCCGACTAGGGTTATAGCTTAGTTAGTAATAAAAATAATATTAATAATAATAATAATAATAATAATAATAATATGTATGTGTGTATGGATGTATATATGTAGGCATATAATGATTAATTAATTAATCCAATTGGTTGGTGGTCTTTAAGTTAATCAATATAATTGATGTTTAATTTCCTTATTATACAACAACAACACTAGCAGCCATTTGTAGTCCACTGCAGGACAAAGGCTTAAGACATGTCCTTATTCATGGCTGGGGTTTGGCCAGTCTTCATCACCACGCTGGCCAACTACGGATTAGTGATGGTGGGAGATATTTGTCTGATCGATCACTAGTACAGCTTTGTTAAGGTATCTCCACTCAGAAAGGGTGTCTTATTAAAACAAACATTTATATATATTTACCCCAAGTAGGCAAGATTCTCCAGTGATGTCCAGTAAATCCTTGATCATTCATTCTGACTATCATTTAAGAGACTGCTCTGCAAATGCCTAGAGGGGTGTGACGGTGCCGAGTGAGGGTTGTGAACTCAAAGGCAGGATGCAATTGACTGAGTTATATTGTTATAGAACACTCTCCTTTATATACAAAACCTCAAGGCAACAGGACATAACAAGTTAACAAGACAGACAATGTTACAGAGGAAACAGCAGACATGAATTTTCATGTACGTTTAGTGCGAGGGGAGAGCGAAGATACAAGCATAATATATGTAAAAGGAATTATGTACAATTGTGTGACACACGGTTGATACAGGGGAAACTGTTATTGAATACATATTTACAACTTTAGAGATGATGCAGCTATGGTTAGATTTTAATTTAAATCGTTCTTCAAAACTTGAATGATACAGGTGAGTAGTGATAATTAATGTTGTTTATGTTCTAATACCAGACAAATATTGATTTTCAAGTTTTGGTGGTGTACTATTTGATACGAATTGGAAAGAATAAGGTAGAATATATATATATATATATATATATATATATATATATATATATATATATATATATATATATATACTTTAACGTGGTAAAAAGTTTTGTGTCGACATGATTAGCAAGACTATACTAGTCAGGGCCACACATACTAGGTTAGTTTGCTGTGAGCTATCAGACTGAAGTTTCTCACCATCATCAATGCACAGTGGCCAGCGTGGTGATGGAAATAGTCAAACCCTAGACTTAAATAATGACATGTTTCAATTCGCAGTGGCCAGCGTGGTGATGGAAAGGGACAAACTTCAGATATAAATAATGAACAGCCTTAGGCCTTTGTCCTGCAGTGAACTAGAAACGGCTACATTTGTTGTTGTTGTTATTGTTGCTGTTGTTATTGTTGTTGTTTCTATTTTTGCTGTTGTTGTTTCTGTTGCTGTTGCTGTTGTTTTTTTTTTCTGTTGCTGTTGTTGTTTCTGTTGTTGCTGCTATTGTAGTTATTGTTATTGTTGTTGTTGTTGTTGTTGCTTCTGTTGTTATTATTGTTGTTGTTATTGTAGTTATTGTTATTGTTGTTGTTGTTGCTTCTGTTGCTGTTGTTATTATTGTTGTTTTTGATATATGAAAGTATATTCGAGTTTGCATCTATGTCTGTGACATAGCCTATCCATACTATATATCTCTTCAAAGAATCCATGTAAATTATAATTGATAGCTACATGATATCAAAATCACATAAAGCAAATTTACCCCAAAAAGTACTATTACTGTACCTTTTTATCAGTTGGCCAAACCCCAAATCAAACAGTCTTTTTCTCCAAAAGTGATATCTACAGGATTTCAAAATCACATATACCAAATTTACCAAAAAGTGCTATTACTGTACCTTTTTATCAGTTGGCCAAACCCCAAATCAAACAGTCTTTTTCTCCAAAAGTGATATCTACATTATATCAAAATCACATAAAGCAAATTTACCCCAAAAAGTACTATTACTGTACCTTTTTATCAGTTGGCCAAACCCCAAATCAAACAGTCTTTTTCTCCAAAAGTGATATCTACATTATATCAAAATCACATAAAGCAAATTTACCCCAAAAAGTACTATTACTGTACCTTTTTATCAGTTGGCCAAACCCCAAATCAAACAGTCTTTTTCTCCAAAAGTGATATCTACATTATATCAAAATCACATAAAGCAAATTTACCCCAAAAAGTACTATTACTGTACCTTTTTATCAGTTGGCCAAACCCCAAATCAAACAGTCTTTTTCTCCAAAAGTGATATCTACATTATATCAAAATCACATAAAGCAAATTTACCCCAAAAAGTACTATTACTGTACCTTTTTATCAGTTGGCCAAACCCCAAATCAAACAGTCTTTTTCTCCAAAAGTGATATCTACATTATATCAAAATCACATAAAGCAAATTTACCCCAAAAAGTACTATTACTGTACCTTTTTATCAGTTGGCCAAACCCCAAATCAAACAGTCTTTTTCTCCAAAAGTGATATCTACATTATATCAAAATCACATAAAGCAAATTTACCCCAAAAAGTACTATTACTGTACCTTTTTATCAGTTGGCCAAACCCCAAATCAAACAGTCTTTTTCTCCAAAAGTGATATCTACAGGATTTCAAAATCACATATACCAAATTTACCAAAAAGTGCTATTACTGTACCTTTTTATCAGTTGGCCAAACCCCAAATCAAACAGTCTTTTTCTCCAAAAGTGATATCTACATTATATCAAAATCACATAAAGCAAATTTACCCCAAAAAGTACTATTACTGTACCTTTTTATCAGTTGGCCAAACCCCAAATCAAACAGTCTTTTTCTCCAAAAGTGATATCTACATTATATCAAAATCACATAAAGCAAATTTACCCCAAAAAGTACTATTACTGTACCTTTTTATCAGTTGGCCAAACCCCAAATCAAACAGTCTTTTTCTCCAAAAGTGATATCTACAGGATTTCAAAATCACATAAAGCAAATTTACCCCAAAAAGTACTATTACTGTACCTTTTTATCAGTTGGCCAAACCCCAAATCAAACAGTCTTTTTCTCCAAAAGTGATATCTACATTATATCAAAATCACATAAAGCAAATTTACCCCAAAAAGTACTATTACTGTACCTTTTTATCAGTTGGTCAAATCCCAAATTAATCAGTGTGTCTTTTTCCCCTAAGTGATATGTACAGGATTTCAAAATCACATATACCAAATTTACCAAAAAGTGCTATTACTGTACCTTTTTATCAGTTGGTCAAACCCCAAATTAAACAGTGTATATTTTTTGTATATTTTTCCCCAAAGGGATATCTACATGATATCAAAATCACAAAGCAAATTTACCAAAAAATCCTATTACTGTACCTGTACATCAGTTGGCCAAACCCTAAATTAAAAAGTTTGTTTTTATCCCCTAAGTGATATCTACAGGATTTCAAAATCACATATACCAAATTTACCAAAAAGTGCTATTACTCTACCTTTTTATCAGTTGGTCAAACCCCAAATTAAACAGTGTATATTTTTCCCCAAAGGGATATCTACATGATATCAAAATCACATAAAGCAAATTTACCCCAAAAAGTACTATTACTGTACCTTTTTATCAGTTGGCCAAACCCCAAATCAAACAGTCTTTTTCCCCAAAGTGATATCTACAGGATTTCAAAATCACATATACCAAATTTACTAAAAAGTACTAATACTGTACCTTTTTATCAGTTGGTCAAACCCCAAATTAAACAGTGTATATTTTTCCCCAAAGGGATATCTACATGATATCAAAATCACATAAAGCAAATTTACCAAAAAATCCTATTACTGTACCTGTACATCAGTTGGCCAAACCCTAAATTAAAAAGTTTGTTTTTATCCCCTAAGTGATATCTACAGGATTTCAAAATCACATATACCAAATTTACCAAAAAGTGCTATTACTCTACCTTTTTATCAGTTGGTCAAACCCCAAATTAAACATTGTATTTTTTTCCTGAAGTTGAAAAATGGATCACAACTCAGTAAGATTCTCGTCTTTCCAAGACACGAGTGTAATAACATCCTCCCAAGCAATGATTTAGGGATAGACACATCCGGTATTAAGAGAGTCAGTCCACATAAAATTGATGATAAACGTCATCCTTTTCTCTGGTTGATGGAAGTGGGCGGTATCGGCCGAGGTTTTGACTGCAGAGAACGATACCTTATGTTGGCCTGTTGCCAAATTATGAAAGGAAAGGACCACATAAACTAGATATCTCTATTTGTGGTTTTGCTGTTCATGGAGAGAAAGGTATTTTTCTTATTTTCTTAGAGGGACATCTTAATGTTAAGAAAATAAAAACAATTACTGATAAACTAGTTATTTTTGTTTCTGGTTTTGCTGCTCATGGAGAGAAAGGTATTTTTCTTATTTTCTTAAAGGGATATCTTAATGTTAAGAAAATAAAAACAATTACTGATAAACTAGTTATCTTCATTTCTGGTTTTGCTGCACATGGGGAGAAAGGTATTTTCTTATTTTCTTAAAGGGATATCTTAATGCTAAGAAAATAAAAACAATTACTGATAAACTAGTTATCTCCATTCCTGATTTTGCTGCTCATGGGGAGAAAGGTATTTTTCTTATTTTCTTAAAGGGATATCTTAATGGTAAGAAAATAAAAACAATTACTGATAAACTAGATAACTCTATTTGTGGTTTTGCTGCTCATGGAGAGAAGGGTATTTTTCTAATTTCCTTAAAGGGATATCTTAATGTTAAGATAATAAAAACAATTACTGATAAACTAGATAACTCTATTTGTGGTTTTGCTGCTCATGGAGAGAAAGGTATTTTCTTATTTTCTTAAAGGGATATCTTAATGGTAAGAAAATAAAAACAATTACTGATAAACTAGAATAACTCTGTTTCTGGTTTTGCTGCTCATGGGGAGAAAGGTATTTTCTTATTTTCTTAAAGGGATATCTTAATGGTAAGAAAATAAAAACAATTACTGATAAACTAGAATAACTCTGTTTTTGGTTTTGCTGCTCATGGGGAGAAAGGTATTTTCTTATTTTCTTAAAGGGATATCTTAATGGTAAGAAAATAAAAACAATTACTGATAAACTAGAATAACTCTGTTTCTGGTTTTGCTGCTCATGAAGAGAAAGGTATTTTTCTAATTTTCTTAAAGGGATATCTTAATGTTAATAAAAAAAAAAACAATTACTGATACACTAAATATTTTCGTTTCTAGTATTTTCTATCTTTTTATTACTTTAGTGTAATAATGAAAAACAATTACTGATAAACTACAGTAGATATCTCCTTTCAGTTCTATTTTCTGCTCATGGAGATAGAGGTATTTTTCTTTCTTCTTTTTAGAGATATGATTTTATTGCAAAAAAAAAAAAGGTAAGAGGGAAAAACAATTATCAACTAAAGGGGAACTCAGTAGAGTGCAGACCTCCGCCAGGGCAGCATATGTCTCAACCTTTTTTACTAATTTTGAACGTTTTGCTCGTCTGTGACCTGGACCTTTGACCTTACAAAATTTGATAATTTTCCAGTCTTAATATAAGTTTAAAATTCCTTCGTGTCATTACTTTACGATTAAAATTGTGGCCATATGGATGATGAACGAAATTTGACCCTTTGCTTGACCTAGACCTTGGAACTAACCTTGACCTTTGACCTTAATATGTATTAATTGCCGTTGATTTTCATACACTCAAATAAAAACCAAGTTTGAAGTCTTTGTGACTGTGACCTCGACCTTTGACCTTGACCTTCCAAAATTTAATAATTCCCTGCGTTTTACATAACAGTTAATCCCTGCAAGTTTCATTACTCTACGATCAAAATTGTGGCCATGAAGCTGTTTACAAACAGTCACACAAACAGTGGGTAAAACATAACCTCCTTCCAACTTCGCTGGAGGAGGTAATAACAATAATAACTAGAGAAATAACTAAAGAAAATAAGAGATTCTAATTGCTTTTACAAGCAAATGCCTAAATCTATTCTACCTTCATTCTATTATACGAAATATTGAATCCAAATAGTTAATGCATTTATAACAAAATGCATGGATTTATTCTATCCTCATTTTATTATACGAAATATAGATAATCTCGTTTCAATTATATCACAGCCATCAATGGGTCTTCCTAACAAAATGCCTGGATTTATTCTATCTTCATTTTATTATACGAAATATAGATAATCTCGTTTCAATTATATCACAGCCATCAATGGGTCTTCCTAACAAAATGCCTGGATTTATTCTATCTTCATTTTATTATATGAAATATAGATAATCTCGTTTCGATTTTATCACAGCCATCAATGGGTCTTCCTAACAAAATGCCTGGATTTATTCTATCTTCATTTTATTATATGAAATATAGATAATCTCGTTTCGATTTTATCACAGCCATCAATGGGTCTTCCTAACAAAATGCCTGGATTTATTCTATCTTCATTTTATTATATGAAATATAGATAATCTCGTTTCGATTTTATCACAGCCATCAATGGGTCTTCCTAACAAAATGCCTGGATTTATTCTATCTTCATTTTATTATATGAAATATAGATAATCTCGTTTCGATTTTATCACAGCCATCAATGGGTCTTCCTAACAAAATGCCTGGATTTATTCTATCTTCATTTTATTATACGAAATATAGATAATCTCGTTTCGATTTTATCACAACCAACAATGGATCTTCCTAAAAGAGATTTTCTTAAACGAGTCAGTTCAGTCCCTAAGCTACCGATAAGAGACAATGGTGTGTTTTCGTAGGGCCCAGTTGGTGTTTGTATTTCATTTTCATTAGCCTCGCTCTCTTTCACAATTCATCGTCTCTCGTATAATGGCTTGCATGATAATAAGTGATCATAAAATAGAGGGGATTTAAACCGTCCGTAATCATATCCACTTAGTAAGAAATATCCTGAATGAGAAATTAACTTTACGTATCTCCGTTAGCTCTTTTATTCTGAACTGAACTCCAAATGGTTGACTGCTTAAATGATTTGCACATTGCTAGATTGTGGTAGACTACTAAAAACATTGGCTAATTTTGTTATGGGTATACTCTGTCTCTTTTCATAGCCTATGTACGTACCATGGTCTTCCTAAGTCTTGGGTTAGAGTTCTCTTGCTTGAGGGTTCACTCGGGCACACTATTCTATCTTATTTCTCTTCCTCTTGTTTTGTTAAAGTTTTTATAGTTTAAATAAAAAATATTAATTTTAAGTTGTTGCAGTTCTTATAATATTTTATTCTTCCTTATTTCCTTTCCTCACTAGGC